>NC_081829.1:83496260-83796260 GCF_030867095.1 Alligator mississippiensis | reverse complement strand
CAATGGCACTTGATGCACCAAGTGTAGCTGTATTGAACTTTGGAAGAAATAGTTGGAGCAGCTTGGCAAAGTTGTGATGGTGACACAAGGCAATTTGGGTGAACTATGCCTCTTAGATGGTTGGTGAGGTGCTTGCTTCTCCTCCATGCATTATTGGAGCACTGAAGCACATAGGGCATTTATACACGTACTCCAGGAGTTAGGGGGCGGGGAGCACTTCAATTAGAGTAGCTCCAAAAGCATCTCATGTATCAGCGTCCCCATGCTGAAAAATGGCAGCAGGGATGCTTTAATTAAAGCTAATTGAATGCGCCTCCACCATTTTTCAGTGTGGGGATGCTGATACATGAGACACTGGAGTCTGCTGCAGCACAGTAATTGCCACGCTCTAGTAGACTCGATTAAATCGACTGAGTCTGTTCCAATGCTCTGTAATTACAGTATGTCAGAGCAGATTTGCTGCTTGTGTATAGGTGCCCATAGTGCCTTGAGAGAGCTCATGTCTCAGTTAGCTCTGCATATTTTATGTCCTCCCTTGGTTGGCTAGGAGGTCTTTTAATAAAAACTCACCAGGGGGATACACAATCTTACTACTCTTTTGATATAGATACTAGCTTAACAGTGCACACTTTTCCTGTCTTTCCCTTGAAGTCTGCCTTCTGGGGAACAGAGCCATAAAAACACCATCTTTAAAGATGAAAGGACTAGAAGCAGGCCTTAAAAAAACAATAACAAGATAGCTGGATCTGATGGAGCATTTTCTTCCCCTGGAGTGCTTGATTTTGATACTATGTAGGAAAAGTATGCCATTGTTCTGGCTGCACTGTTAGAAAGGGAGGGTGTTGTAAATAACATGCCCATAAGATAGAAACAGGGGAGGAACTGGATACAGCAAAATACTATCAAACAGCAGAAGTGATTCCTCTACTCTACCCAGCATTGGTGAGACCGCAACTGGAGTACTGCATCCAGTTCTGGGCACCGCACTTCAACAAGGACGTGGAAAAGCTTGAGAGAGTCCAGAGAAGGGCCACCCGTATGATCAGAGACTTGCAAGGCAAGCCATAAAAGGAAGGCTGAGGGACCTGGGATGCTTCAGCCTGAAAAAAGAGAAGACTCAGAGGGGACTCAGTAGCAACTTACCACTATGTTAGGGGAGTACATCAAGGGCTCGGTGAGCAACTGTTCACCGGAACACCATTGGGAAAATCAGGAGTAATGGCCACAAACTCCTGGAAGACCATTTCAGACTCAACATTAGGAAAATCTTCTTCACAGTCAGGGTGTCCAGACTGTGGAATAAGCTCCCTCCAGAGGTGGTACAATCACCTACCCTGGAGATTTTCAAGAGGAGACTGGATGGTCACCTTGCTGGGGTCACCTGACCCCAGTTGTCTTTCCTGTCTGGTGCAGGGGGCTGGACCTGATGATCTTCTGAGGTCCCTCTGGCCTTACAGTCTATGAATCTATGAACAGCACTGAAAATGCTATGTCTTCTTTATCTACTAAAAATTCAGTACTCCTGCCCGCTTTTGTAATGCATCTGAAAATAAAAATACTCAGAGATATCGGTTTCAGATCTTTTTAACAGAAATCCAATCAGGTCTCAATCGTGGTTGAAATGACAAGGATTTTAAATGCACGGAGAAACCACCACTATTAAAGGGTTTGCCCTGATTTACTCCCTTGTACACTTTAATGTATCCCTCAAAGTGTTCAGAACAGTTTTGATTTTTAAATTAAAAACCATGCTCTTTTAGGAAACCAAATTCTGACTGTCCCTTGGATTATTGTTTAAGACTGTACAGACTAGCATTATTAGAAGCATAGAGGTTTGACAGATCAGTTTTTTTTCCTCACAGTTCTGTCTTTCCAGTTTGACCCTAACTTGGAATGCTTGTCATTTAATGGAGTGAAGGCAAGAAAAAGTTACTTTGTTCAGATTCTGCTTCTTATCTCTGTCCTCAAAGCCTAGCACAGAGAAGAGATATCCAAAAAATAATAGCAGCAGGATAGAAGTACCCCTGACCCTGAAAAGACAGCTAGGAAACTATGCATAAACCACAGAAAAGTTAGTAATATCCTGTTATGCCATGCTTGCTGTAAGTGTAGATATAGTTCTGGATTTTTTTAATCATCATGGAACCATAGGCAATCTGATACCTGCACAGAAACCGTTATCCCCTTTGAAGAACTATAGTAGAAATCAGCCTAATTCAAATCTTGCATCTGAAGATGCTTGCATTTTGGGAGCAAGGCAATTTGAATCCACACCTGGATCAGAATCTTGCAATCAGCTTCACCGCTGTGATGGCCCAGGCCAGGACTCCAGATCGATATCACCTCTAAAGTTTCAAGGGTACAACATCTGATTCCAAGCTTTGAGACTGAGTCCATTTGTAATAAATAACTTGTTCCACTTCTATGGAGCCTCTTGTCAAAAAAATGATTAAGGGTCATAGCCCATATTTCACCCACCACTAATATGCAGACACTTCAGTGGTGGGACTTGGCAGCTCTTAACAGGGCACAATAAAGCTACATACACTGTTATGACAGGCAATAAAGAAGAACACCTTCGACAGCAGAACATTCAGAGGGAATGTAAATGGGAAGAATGAGGTTACTTGCCAAGAACTCTACCCTTAACAAAGCTAGTATTTTTAAAAATCCCGTAGAGTTTTTAATGATCATTAATGGTCACAACTGAGGTACTCTGGTGACACATTGCCTCTCATCCCTTTGACTTCTTAACAGATAATGGAGAATCAATGCTGACTCCAAGAAAAAAAATGCCTTATCCTCAACATTGCATTCTCTTGTTCCTAAGTTTCTTGAAGGCCTCCAGTTCAAGCACTTGCCTGGTCTGAGCATGTTTAGTTTGGAATCTGATAGGATTTATCATTCTGCCAAGACTAAAACACCCATAGGTGAAACCTTTCTTCACTGGAGTCAATAGAAAGACTGACTGACACAGGTAAGATTTTGGGCCATATATGTGGAAGGTGTCGTTCAGCATGAGGAGTGTAGTAGTAGATGGCAACTTGGGTAGCTTCAACCATGAGATGATCGAGTTCAGGATCTGGAGGAAAGGAAGAAAGGAGATCAGCAGAGTAAGGACCTTGGACTTCAGAAAAGAGGACTTTGACTCGGCCAGGGAACTCACGGGCAGGATCCCCTGGAAAGCCAGTCTGAGGGGGAGAGGAGTACAGGAGAGCTGGCTGTACTTTTAAGAAGCCTTATTGAGAGTCCAGGAACAAACCATCCCAATGTGAAGGGAGACTAGCAAGGATGGCAGAAGTCCAGCTTGACTTAGCAGGCAACTCTTCAGTACACTAAATCAGAAAAAGGAAGCTTATAAAAAAGGGAAACTTGGACATACAACTAGGGAGGAGTATAAGAGCATTGCTTGGGCATGCAGGGATGAAGTCAGGAAGACCAAAGTTCAATTGGAGTTGTGGCTATCAAGGGATATAAAGGGTAACAAGGAGGGTTTCTACAAATACGTCAGTAAGAAGAGGAGGATCAGGGAAAGTGTGGGTCCCTTACTGAATGGGGGAGGCAACCTAGTGACAGAGGATGCAGAAAAGGCTGAAGTGCTCAATGTCTTTTTCACCTCAGTCTTCACAGGCAAGGTCAGCTCCCAGACTACTGCACCTGGCAGCACATTTTGGGGAGGGGGTAAAGAGCCAAAAGTGGTGAAAGAAGAGGTTAGGGAATATTTAGAAAATCCCTTCTCAACCTTAGGTCTTGAGGCATTCCCCTCGAGTCCATCTTGAAACACGGTGGGGGAGTCCCGGTCCTTGCACAAGAAAATGGAGGTGAAGAATTTGTTAAAGATGTCTGCCTTCTCCTCTGGTGCAACCACCAGATTGCCCAGCGCATCTTGCAGGGGCCCCACATTTCCCGGTGTCTTCTTCATCCTCCCTATATATTTGAAAAAGGACTTTTTATTATCTTTGATCTTGGATGCTAGTCCTAGCTCTATGTCCGCCTTAGCTTTCCTAACAGCCCCCCTACAGGCCCAAGCAGTGGAGGTATACTCTTCTTTGGAGATAGCCCCCCCTTCCACCGGGTGTACACTGCCTTTTTGGCAACCAGGCATTCCCGGACTTCCTTGGTGAGCCAGGGAGGCTTTTGGGCACTCTTGCCCCCCTTGCTTCTTGTTGGGATTGTCACCCCTTGGGCCCTGAGTATCGGCTCCTTAAGGAACGACCACTCATCTTGGGCATTGAGTTCCCCTGCCCTTGAGAACCCCAGCGCCTCCCCCAACAATCTCCTCAACTCGTTGAAGTTGGCCCTCTTGAAGTCTAGGGCTACCACCTTATTGCTGGCCCTTGACACCCTGCACTGGATGATGAATTCAAGCGATGATCGCTATCACCCAGGTGGTCAAGGACCTGGAGCCCCCTTACCAGATCATCGCCTGTGTCCAGGACCAGGTCCAACAGGGCATTTCCTCTGGTGGGACTTTGCACCTCCTGGGTTAAGTGGAGGTCCTGTATCTCAGCCAGGAACCTCCTGGAACAGTCCGACCTGGCTGACTGCTCCTCCCAGCAGATGTCCGGGTAATTTAGATCACCCATGACAACTACATCCCTTACCTTAAGTGCCTCTGCAAGGTGGCCCAAAAATTCCCGGTCTAGCTCCTCCCCTTGGTTGGGGGGTCTGTAGTAGACCTCCACTGTTAAGTCCCTCTCCCCACAACCCCCTTGTATCTTGACCCAGAGCACTTCAGCTTGCCCCTCCTCTGCCCCCATTTTGCTGGCAGAAGATGTGTATTGCTCTTTGACATAGAGCGCCACACCCCCTCCCTTTTCAAAGATGATGGTCAGTGGCTCTGCAGCCACATCAGCGAACTCCCTCAGCACCCTCAGATACATCCCATCCAGCCCCATTGACTCCAAGATGAACATGGGCCGACAATGCGAGGTCACAGTCGGCAGTGCTAACAGGACCCTATTGTGTATCCACAGGTGCATCTCAAGTAGGGCCAAGGAGGTGATCCTCCCCCTGTATGCGACACTGGTCAGGCTGCAGCTGGAGTACTGTGTCCAGTTCTGGGCACCCCACTTCAAGAGGGATGTGGACAACATTGAGAGGGTCCAGAGGAGGGCCACCAGCATGATCCGGGGACAGCAGGGCAGACCCTACAATGAGAGGCTACAGGACCTGAACCTGTTCAGATTTCACAAGAGAAGGCTGAGGGGGGACCTTGTGACTGTCTGTAAATTCACTAGGGGGGACCAGAAGGGTTTGGGGGAGACCTTGTTTCCCCTAGCGCCCCCTGGGATAACAAGGAATAACAGCCACAAGTTGTTGGAGAGTAGGTTCAGATTAGACATCCATAGGAACTACTTCACAGTTAGGGTGGCTAGGATCTGGAACCAACTTCCAAGGGAAGTGGTGCTGGCTCCTACCCTGGGGGTCTTTAACAAGTGGCTCGATGCCTACCTGACTGGGGGTCACTTGAGCCCAGTTTTCCTCCTGCCCAGGCAGGGGGTCGGACTTGAAGATCTACAAGGTCCCTTCTGACCCGACTTCTATGATTCTATGAAAACTCATGGCAATCAGGAGAGATCCCAGATGGCTGGAAAAGGACAAACATAGTGCCCATATTTAAGAAAGGGAAAAAGGAGGATCCAGGGAACTACAGATCCGTCAGTCTCATCTCAGTCCCTGGAAAAATCATGTACAGGTCCTCAAGGAATCAACTTCTAAGCACTTGGAGGAGAAACAGGTGATTAGGAACAGTCAGCATGGATTCAACAAGAGCTAGTCATGCCTGACCAACCTGATTGCCTTCTATGATGAGATGACTGGCTCTGTGTATGTGGAGAGACCAGTGGATGTGGTATACCTTAATTTTAGCAAGGCTTTTGATACCATCTCCCACAACATTCTCACAGGCAAGCTAAGGAAATCTGGACTGGATGAATGGATTGTACGGTGGATAGAAATTGGTGGCAGCATCAGGCTCAGAGTGTAGTAATCAATGGCTTGATGTCTAGTTGGCAGACAGTGTCAAGTGGAGTGTCCCAGGGGTCAGTTGTGAGGCTGGTTTTGTTCAATATCTTCATCAATGACCTGGAAGATGGCATAGAGTGCACCCTCAATAAATTTGCTGATGGTACCAACCTCAGGGGAGCAGATGATATGCTAGAGAGTAGGGCTAGGATTCAGTGTGACCTAGACAAATTGGAGGATTTGGCCAAAAGAAATCTCATGAGATTCAACAAGGACAAGTGCAAAGGGTGCACTTAGGACAGAGCAATCCCATACTCCAGTACAGGCTGGGCAGCAACTCTGGTTACAGATATAGTGGACAATAAGCTAAATATGAGCCAACAGTATGCCCTTGTTGCCAAGAAGGCTAATGGCATCCTGGGTTTCATTGGTAGGAGTGTTGCCAGTGTAGTAGTAAGGGTTAACTCCCTTACTAAAGAGTGATGTCATCTACAGGAAGGGGTCAGTCGACCATTATGGGTCAGGGGTTAGTTGTTACAATAAACACTTAATGAGGACAACAAGTCTTCCTGCTCCTTCCTAAGATCCAGAAAAACACAGCCAGGAGGTCAAAGGAAGCAATTAGTCCCTTCTATTCAGCATCGGTGAGGCCACACCTGGAGTACTGTGTTCAGTGTTGGGTCCCCCGTTACAGAAAGGATGTGGACAAATTGGAGAGAGTCCAGCAGAGGGCAACAGAAATGGTTACGGGGCTGGAGGACATGACTTATGAGAGGCTGGGGGAACTGGGCTTCTTTAGTCAAGAGAAGAGAAGAGAAGAGAAGAGAAGAGAAGAGAAGAGAAGACTATGGGGGGATTTAATAGCAGCCTTCAGCTACCTGAAGGGGGGGTTAGAAAGAGGATGAAGCTAGACTGTTCTCAGTGATGCCAGATAACTAACAAGGTGCAATGGTCTCAAGTTGCAACAAGGGAAATTTAGATATTAGGAAGAATTTTCTCACTAGGAACATAGTAAACACCAGGACAGGTTACCCCGAGAGGTGGTGGAATCTCCATCCTTGGAGGTTTTCAAAACCTGACTAGACAAAGTCTTGGCTGAGATGATTTATTAGGGGATGGTCCTGCTTTGATCAGGGGGTTGGACTAGATGACCTCCTGTGGTCCCTTCCAACCCTAATTTTCTATGATTCTATGTCCAAGTCTTATTTAAGTTATTTACACAATTATCTATTATTAAAAAATTGTTTGCTTTTCCTCTTGGGGTAAAACAGCAGTTGTTACAGTCCAGTCAGACTATTTAAAAATGAATAGTAATAAATATTCCCCTACATGAGTCATGAAAAGTCAGATAGTAGCTTCCATTTTTCCTCAGCATTATCAGGTTCTGAATTTCTATATGGCAAATCTAGTCTTTTCCAGTGGGACAACTAAGAAAAAAGTAAAATGAGAAAGAAGCATTTGAAGAAATGTGTTTTCTAGCTACATTTTCCTTGAGAGGATTAAAAGCTCAATGCGGGTAAGATGAGTGTCTCATAATTTTTTCTCAAGCTTCTTTTTTTTTTAAACAAATCATTTAATGCAGCTTCCCATGGTGAAAGTCATCTGACATAGTTCTTAATAAAGTCTCACAGCAAGTCATTGTGTCCATTAGTGAATAAGAAGATAAGGGTATTATCCTCTGAATTGACTATCTGTGAAAAAGAAATTTACCTCATAAGGCCATAGATTCAAGGGAAATCCTCAGAGGTATTTTTTCTACTACTATAGACAGAGGTCTAAGAAGAAATCACAAATGGGAAGAGAAAAACAAAAACATAGGGATATTTGGTCACCTGGTTTTAGTTCAGGAACATAATAGCAGGAAGGCCCCTGCACTGGTGGGATCAGTGCTCCATAGCATCTCTACTTTGCCTTACAATTGAAAATCCTTCAGTTGCTGGTTAAATCATTACTACATCCCCTTTGCAACATCTGGGCAGATGCTATGTGGGCAAGCCCACAGTGACCAATGGTACCTGATACTTTTAACAGGCATTCCTAACCCAAGGCATTTTATTTAAAATGAAAAGAGCACAGATCCCTATTTAACATCATAAATTAGAATCTCAAAGGATTTTATGAAAACTAAACTACTTTTGAACCACACACATATAAAGCTAGTCTTAACAACATTATTCTGGATTACTGATGCTCTAAAGATGTGTCATCACTTTCACTGTGAGCCCTTATTTCCTGTGAGGTATGTCTTGCCTGGAAAATACTGTTATGCTGAGATCTGATATTCAGGTCCTCAGCCCATGGGGCATCTGGTTTTTTTTTTAATTGTTTTTTGTAAAATATCATTACGATCAAAATAACTGCTTCAGAGGTTTTTGGGGGGTTTTTAATTCAGTGGGAAAATGTGAACAGGATTCTAGGTTTCTGAGAACAGATGGCTTGGATCTGCTTACTGCTAATGGATGAGGGTTACCTCTCAAATTACGCCCTTAGGAAGTTAATCTAATCAAACTGTTTGGTTAATAACGCATATGGGTTTGATAGAGGCTAGTTTTATCATTGCCTTTAATCATAATAGCCTATCAGGGTCATCGTCACTCAGTTTTTGCTCATCCTTAACACACACAATCTCCCATGGGTTTCCAGACTGAATAGAAATCTCAAGATTTAACTTGATGTAACTAAAGAAGCTATATCCATTGCACAGAATTCAAATATAGAGATAAATCTGGCTCAAAAAAGGGGCCTTATCATATCTTTTTCAAACCTTGCAGAGAGAGGCAATATGTCAGAATTGTCCCTTCTCTTTTTAATTCGTTCTTCTAATTTTCAATTAAACAAAAGAAATAATGTACACAAATATAAACACATTTGGGACTGGATTCTCAACTCATGTTATGGACATTAATGGTTATTCAACAGGCACAAAGTGATTAGAAATCAAGCAGAGAACCACTAGAGACCAACCCATGGTATAGGATAACTCTCTGGTGGCGCATCTGAGTTGACCCCAGCCTCTGCTTCCTGACCTTTCCTACAACTATGGTGTAATGTATATACCACAGTTAGGCAGGAGACAAAGCTCCAACAAGTCGATTATAGGGTTTAGGGTCCATCAAGGACCCAATGGCAATAACACAACTTAGAGCCACTTAGGAGTAACACTAACTGTTGTCAGGGCTCTTAGATGCCCTTCTCACACTTGTTTGTCAAGCTCTGACACAGGAAAAAATGTTCCCCAAAATGTCCCCAATACCTCAACAAACACACACCATATTACAATATCAGTGTCCCAACACCTCGCCGCTCCCCCACACACGTGCCTGTACTGCAGCTCTCATAATGTTTCTACTGCTAAATGGCATTGAAGCTATTAGCACCGTTGTATTTGCTAAGACAGGCATCTCCAGACTTGACATATGGATTAAGAGGACTAAAATGAATTATATAAATTATATGTCCCAGGTAGTAGGACCCACATCTTGGCTGTTCTTTCCCATTCTTGTAGCACAAGGACCCATAAAGCTGTTTTAGCTGTCAGTTGATGATTCTTTTGGAAAAGGGGGAAAATATGGACTTGGTCAGAAAGCAGTTTTGCTCCAGTGACCCTAGGTGATGCCCTCAGAACTTTAAATGAGACCTCAGACACACAAATGCAACATGTGCTATCTCTACCTCATGCGTCTTATTTTAGGTCAGCATCAGTACTACTTCGTGAATCAGGTGGCAGAAGTTATCACCGTATGTATACTACACGTATCCATATGTGCTGCTCTTAACCATGAGCAGATTTCCTAAAGTGTCTTTCCAAACATTAGTGTGAACTGATACTACTGTCAAGTCTCCATAGAGCATATGTACTGCCAAAATGCCAGGTCTTGTTCCAGACCTTTCAAGCAAAATGGTTTTTTGTCTTTCTGTGAAAACTTAAACAATGTGAGTAGACATTCTCTAGCCTGCATTACTTCCCGTGCAATGCAGCAATGATATATAAACAGCTGTTTCAAGTGGCCTTGTTTCTTAAAGGGGTCACTGCCGCTTGAATCTGTGCCTTGACAGTGTATATTATAAGTTTTTGTGAGTAGAGGACACATCATTGACCCTAATTACATTGAGTGTTTTATTATTTGCATATGTTCTTTCACACAGCTCATTCTTAGTCTTCTTTGCTCCCCTTGAGATAATACTAAAAGTAGATTCCCAGAAATGTGAAACCTCTACTGAAGCAAGAGACAAAGAAAGTTATTAGAGGTCAACCTTAAGTGTTTTCCTCCAGTCTCCAGGACATGTTAAAGAGAAAATATAGGAGTCTATATGACAGCACAAGGTATCCACCTCAGAGAGAGTGCTAATACTGAAAACTTGATTTCATAAGATCCCTGAAATAACAACAGACAATAAGAATAATGGTTCATTACAACTGAAATGCCTATGGCAAGGAATTTGAGGGTGTTCATATTGTAAAGTGTTTGGGAAGATGGCAGTTCAGTTTGAAGAAACTGCACTCAAAAGAGAAAGAAATATAACTAAGTATCCCCTAGTTCAATCTATCCAGTGACAGGACCAATTGGCCGCGTTCAGATGAGTGTGGACATTTGGTTCCCCAGGGATAAGTAGCAGTGGCGCACTTTAAGCCGCTGCCACTTGTCCCTGGGAAATGCCTGTGCCACATGCACTTTGGCATGCAGCAAGTTACCCCAGGTGGGGTAGGGGAGGCTGGGGCCAGCACTGTGCTGGCCCCAGCAGCCTTGCCTGGGGTCCTGAGGGCCTCCCAAGGCTACAGTAGCAGCGATTCTCCCACATGAAGCCTGGCCAGCAGCCAAGCATAGCTCCAGGCAGCAACGGCTCCGCTTCTGGGTGATAAGTGCTGCCTGTGTGTGCGCTGCTCAGCTTCTTTTTTCTGTGGGTTTTTTTTGACCCCTAAATATCCAGGGGTCAGAAAAACCCAATGAAAAAAAAATGGAGCAGTGCACACATGAGCAGCACACCCTTCCAGTGCAGAGAACACCTAAATGTGTGGTATGTGGTGCTGCAAACATGTTTGCAGCACCACATAACACATGGCCATGGTCATCTGGATGCAGCCATTGGTTTTATCCTGAAAAGTGCTGAAATCTTCCTTTGGATTTCTCAGTCTCTCATTGTTCTAGAATTAAAGCAACAGAGCTAGACTGGTCACAAAAAGGGAGAGGAGAATTAAGCTTTAAAGTGTCTTAGAAACTTTCCAAACCCATGAGAAAGCATCAATATTTTGTTGAAAAAAATGGGGGGAGGGGGAGGAGAAGTTGGTCAAAATCCCAGCAGTTGACAGGGACAGCATAACTGGCCAGGCAGCACAAGCAGCTGCCTAGAGTGGCAAATTGAAGGGGGCAGCAAAAACAGTGTGCACACACCTTGCATGTCCTCATTGGGGGCCACCTCAGGAGTCTGGGCATGTGTAGAAGCCAACAGGGTAACTCCAGCACTGCCAAGCCACCACTCTGGGGCTCTGTCTGGTGCCCATCCTAGCCAGGTCCCAGGTATGTTATAAGACACTGCAGAAAAATTTTGTTTGCTAAGGCAGCAAAAATCCTTGCACTGCTCCTGACATCAGGGTTTCTGTATTCTCATGCAAAAATGAACAATTTCCAGGAAAAAGTCTCTTCTTCATTATTATTATTATATCAAAAATCCAGTTTCCTATCTGATGGCCTGAAAATGGTATTTAAAGATTGTTTTCTTGGGAATTGGATTATAGGGATATATGTATATGCATTAGAATGGTTCAGGATGGGCAGCAGGGGTAAACTGATTTCCAAAAGTCTGGGTTTCACACATACAGTTTTCTCAGCCCTCAGAAGTAGACAGGCTGCCTAACAAACAAGGACACACAATCTGAGAAACTGGGGCCATGGACCACACTGTTGCACAACATGAAATAAGGTGGCATCACCTCACAAGACCAAAGAGGGAAGCCTAAAATTCCTGTTTTGGGAAAGGCATGCATGTGATAAGCTGACAAATATACTGACAAAATAGAACGTGGGCAGTATGACAACCACAGTGACAGCCAGGGATGGAGTGTCATCAGGAGGGAAGGAGAATACAAAACCAGACATCAGAGTAAAAAAAGGAGCCTCCTCCCCATCCCTCCTCCCAGTCCCTCCTCCCCAAGAGGGTCGCTGAGAGGGGTCTCTGTCCCCCGGGAGGGGTGTCCATGCCTACCATGGACAGAGGGCACAACACCAGCCTGTCTCATCCACCCCACTGGGGGTGGGGAGGGAGGGGACATCAGCATCCCACATTCAGGCTACTAACATGCTGACCTGTGACACCTAAGAGAGCCTCCAGAGTGAAACCTGTGTCCTGGCCAGACATGGCTTGACTCTGATGACAGCCCGAGGACTGGTTGATATTAGGGCTGTGTGAAGCTTCAGTCTCTGATTCAATTCAGTGGAGATTCAGCCTGATTCGGTGGCCAAATCTCCAAATCCAAATTGAATCAGAGAATCCTTTAATCTCTCTGAATCGAATCAGGACCCTCTGAATTGATTCGGAGTGATTTGGAAAGATTTGGATATTTGGACATAGACACAGCTTTAAATGTTTTTTCTACATACCTCTAGGTAGCAGGCAGCTTGTGAGCACTGTAATGCTGGGGTGCATGGAGCATCCCACAGGAGCACGGGGGCTCCCCAGCATGCTCAGCAGCAGACCCAGAAGTGGACCAGAAGCACTTCCAGTCCACTTCCAGATCCACTGGGGAGCACGCTGGGCCCCACCCCCCTGCACTCCCCAGCTTGGTGACTGGTGCCTCCTAGGTCTGAGGGGACACCTGGAATATATTTATAGAATATATCTATTCTATAGATATATAGAATTGCTTGATTGCTTGTATTGTTTCTTTTCAGTTATCACTGTATATCAATAATTTTCCTTTTTATTGAATGGAAAGGTCGTGGTTGGTCTGAGGGTTGGGTTGGGTCTTCCCCATAAACCCCCAGAGAACAAGGCATCTGGGTCCTAAATCCAGAGCCAACATTATCTGACAGTTTCATTGGAATATTTTTGAGCACCCATATTTTTGTCTTCGACTGAATTGAAAATTTTTGGTATCAAGAAAAAGGCACTCAGCAACCTCTCATGCTCTGCCTCCTTTCCCAAAATCTTTCATCCATTGATAGATTCAAGAAAACAGAGGAAATATCTGTGTAAACTCTGCTAACACATTCATTTATATTACCATAATAAAGATTATCAAAGCAGCACTAGCCCCAACTGTGAGCATGGAACAGAGTAACACAACATTGAATTCTCAAGTTTTGGAGTGATACTTTAATTTATGACAGATAGAGATATTAAGTAAGTGGTCTTGTTACCTACAGAAGTAGTTTGGTTCCTAGGTTGACAAAGATAAACTAATGAATAAGGTCTTCCTTATGCTCCTATGTCTTGGTCAGGAGAGAAGAAGTATTGCAATACACAGATAAATATAGAAGCTCCTTACCACAGCAATAATATAATTACTATGACTTAGAATAACCTCTACCACTGCAGCAATTTTAGAGAGGTCTGAAAATTAACGGAATGAGATGTGCTTCTATATGGCAAAACATAAATGGAAGCTGCCCCAAACTATCCATCACACTCCCAGGGATAAAGTGAATTTTGCAGTACTGCTGTGAACTTTTGAGCTGTCCAAATTGTTCTATTAGTGATCAGCTATGGTTTAACCACTGTAGTGAGTGTCCTGTGTCTTTGTGTTAAAAGAAGTTTAATTAAGTTATGAGCAATTCACACTTTACAGAGAGGAAAATATTTTTTTTCTTGGTCAGGCACCTTATTCACGTAGATTCTCCCTTTCATGTTTGTTGTTGTCATTGTTATTATAATGCTTATAATTATTTTAACAGTTTCTATATTAAAGAAAAATAATTCCAAAAGGTATCATAGCAGAATTATGTTAAATAGTTGACTTTCACATTGGTTAACTGTATGAAAAGTTCTTAATTTCAACCCACATGTTTTACATGAGTATGAAATGGAAAAATGAAAACCTATGTCAATATACTGAAAACAGACTACAGCAGCTAAGAATCCTGAATAAATATAACTAACTGCATCAGAATCACTGTTTCAATATATTTTTAGATAAGCTATTTAAAAAGGGGGAATTTGAGCCTGGTGGATGTTTTCTAGTTTAGTGAGGTTAGAGTAGTAGTATGGCATATCTATGGCATATCAGTCTCTGCAGTAGCTGGTATTGACTCTGCTCCTTGTATGCCACCTATTATATTTGTAAGTGATCCAGCTGGCTGTTGCTAGCTGTGAGGCCCTCCATTTTGGACAGCACTTTCAAGTCAAGCTGTTTTGGAACATGTCATCCACACCATGCTCACTTCTGTTCATTTTTTTTTTGGTTGTGTTTGTCCTAAAGTAGAAGTCATTCAGACTTTAAGAAAGTATATGGTTGCCCTTTGAGCTATAGAAAAGGATAATAGCTACATTTTCTTTAGCCATTCAGCAGTTCCAGATTTTAGAGGTCATCATTTGGAAATGTTGAAATCTTAAGAGGTATGTTGTTCTGTATTAATGTTCAGTAGTAGTTTGCCACATGGAAAATGTTCGCAGAATAATATATATAGTAACTTTTAAAAATCATTTATAAAATGGAGCATTTCTGTTGTACAGTTCTTTCTCAAATGATCCTTTTTGTAACATATTATATGGTGTTCCTTTTGCATTATATGTACTGCTAGTGTGGTTCCATTGAAATGAAGTGAGTGAAGTTACACTGGGGATAAATTTGACCTGTAATCTTTAACAATAAAATGTAAAATGTGCCCGACTATATTGCAGCCTCAGGCTACCAGTTTGAAATATGTCAAGAAACTTCCAATTCCTCCTTGCACACAGGGTCAGCAATTGTGCCCTCCTTATTTCCTGTGGATTAATGAAACTAACATGCAAAATTCCCATTCCCAATGGTCTAAACATATCTATTGACTAATTTAATGTAATAAATATAAATCTTCAGAGTTTTGCTGTCTAAAGTATACTGCCATAAACTCACAACCACTTATCTATACATGGGTGGCAAGTCCACCAAACAAGAATGCACAACATGAAAGCGACTACTAGAAGTAGCACTAATTGACAGCTCAAAAGAGAGGGTATATAGTATATGAGCCTGGAGGAATCCTAGTGGTGGTTTCTCCAAGCTGAGCTTCAGGCTACACCTAGCTGAAATTTTTTTGACAGAAGTGTGACCAAGCCAACCATCCTGTTTCTCTGCCTGATTTCCTGCCAACTTGCCAGCTGGCTGATACACTGTTACCCAGTTCTCTAGTTGCATTCCTGGCACTTACCCAAGGCTCAACTCTGTGGTCAGCTGTCCCATCTGGGCTGTCAGCTCCTGGACAGCCACCGACCCTGGTATTTAAACCACCTGGACCACCAGGCCTAAAAAGCCATTACTGGTTTTCTTATGATAAATATTTTGAGAGTTTCCCTCCAAGAGAAACATTTGCTTTTTTTATACTTTGTTCCAATTAGGCAAGGAAGTGTTTTTAAAAAATCAAAACTTTTCATGTGCTCCATCCAGTCAGCCAGCTCTACTTTAGATGCATTGAAAGTTCGTGAAGTCATTGTCAGAGAACGCATTACCACTGTGTAGCAGGGAAAGAGAGGGAGGAAGGAGAGTAACACGGTTCATGGCCTTCCCTTTACCAGGCTAGGAGCAAGTAGCAGCCTCATCAGCTACCAACAATGCAGAGACATGCTGCGCTTTGACACAGACCCTGCCACTATTGCTGGGTGGACCTGAATAGAGGAGGAACCGTGTGGTGTGTCCTGCAGGGGAAGTAATCAATACTTACAAATGGGCCCTGGTACAAAAAAGGTTGAGAATCACTGGGATATAGAACACTTGATGGACCAAGGATGGTTCCATGCAGATCAGGCTGATGAGAAGATGTTCTGAAATGTCTATGGGAACAATGTAGTATGTTGGAACAATGAAGTCCTAAGGCTGGAGCTAGTAACACAGCAGTTGCAACTTGAAGTGTGAAAATATCTCCTACATTGTATTGACAAAGGGGTGGGAGAAGGGGAGGAAGTTGCCTAGTTGCTGGTCCCTTCAGGGTATAGGAGGGATCTGATCTGAATAGCATGCTGTCTATCCACAGGGGCCAAGATAGAATGGAGGCCTGGTTATTGAGGTGTTTCTTTTGGCCAGGGATTTATAAAGAAGCAAAAAGGTTTTGTGAGGCATTTCCTGTCTGTCAGAGGGTGTCCATGGTTCAGCCTAAGTGGGTACCCTTTGTATCCATGCCAGTAATAAAGTGATCTTTTGACCGGATTGCATTAGATATAGCAGGACCATTCCCAAAGTGTAGCACCAGGTACCAGTATGTGCTTATCATCATAGACTATGCCACCCAGTTTCCTGATGCAGTGCCCCTATGATCAGTCACTGCCCCCAAGATTACAGCATGAAGAGGGCAGCATGGGTAGGCCTGCCTAAGGAAATCATAACTGACCAGGGGACAAATTTTATGTCTGCAGTCATGAAAGGGTTCTGCCAGACTTTACAGATCAAACATTTAAGAACAGCTATCTACCACCCACAAGCAGATAGTTTGTAGAGAGGTTTAAGAAGACATTAAAGGGGATGTTAAGAGCCACCATACAAGAGGACCCTAGAGAGTGGCACTAGTTACTTGCCCCTCTCTTCTTTGTGATATAAGAGGTGCCACAGACTTCAATGTGGTTCTCCCCTTTTGATGTAGTTTATGGGTACCAGACCTTGTCTCAGGTAGAATACCTTCTATAGATGTACAGATTTACTCTTGAAGTGCCCAGTTCATGGGGTGTACCCCTAGACTCACATGCCATGACTTGATTTTTATAATTAGAGGAAGGGTTTAGGAGTGTACAAAACAACCCTGTGAGATGTTCATAAGGCAGGTGATCATGGGGCTCCTCCTCTCCTTCCACATGCCAACCAGGTGAGGGCCCTCATTGGGACCCTTAACACACAGGATCTGTGCTACCAGCCCACTCTTGGAGCCACTTGTATGGTAGTGCATGCCAGGTGTTCCCTGGATGAGCCTTTTTCCATGACAGTGCATGATCTACAACAATTATCATCAGCTGATAGTCAGGCTACTCCACACCTCCTCATTGTAGGAGCTCAATAATAAACTAACCTGTAAGTAAATAAATTATTTCACCCTTAATGAATTCATATACTTCTAAATTCACCCAGTCCAGCTTAAAAAAAATTCATATGCACAGTCTGGCTTCAAAATAAATTCATATACTTCCCAATTTGCACATTCCAGTTTCAAAATTAATTCATATCTTTCTAGATTTGCACAGTCTGATATCAATGCAACAACAACAACAAAAAGCAACATCACTAATGTGCCTAGTCCCATGAGGCACTCATGCCTCCTGACTCACGTGTCATCGTACCTTCTGCAGGTCAACTGTCAGTATCCAGGTGAAGCTTCCTTTTTTCCTTGCTCCAGCCATTCCTCTCCTAGAGGCTCGGGACGGTCAGTTATTCAAAGGCCCCTCTGGGCTTTCAGTCAGTGGAGTTGGTCGTGTAGCCTTGCTATCTCTGGACAGCTAGGGTCTTGTCGCTGCAGAGCTCTTGCAGCTGCCTCCATGCTGCCCTGGAGCTGTCCACCCAGCTGATAGAGGAAGTGACTTATGACTCAGCGAACACGAGCTTCTAAAGTGGGCTTCCTGCAGCATGTCAGGCCTCACTGTCAGCATCTCCCTCCCCTGTGGGTATCCATCTCCCGCCCTTACTGGGCTTTCAGTCACTCCTTGCAAGTGGCCCCACCTGCCTTCTGGGGTCCTCCCAACACTGGTATCAATGCTTTCCACGCTATCACACATAGCCTGTTGGTAACAGTACCAAAACTGGATGGTTCTTTAAGGCTTTGCATGGATTTCAGAAAAGTCAATGCTGTGATGAAGTTTGATGCTTTGCCCATGTCCAGGGTGGAGGAGATGGTACAGAAAAGTGGGCAGGCCAAATACATCTCTATCCTTAACATGACCAAGTGTTATAGGCAGATACCTATAGACAGTGAGGACTGCAGAAAGATGGCATTTGGCATGCCTTGGGGACTTTTTGAATTTCAGATGATGCCTTTCAGACTCAGTGGTGCAGCTCTGACTTTCCAGCATCTCAGGGACAAGGTACTGACTCCCCATCAGAATTATGTGGCATCCTGTATGATGTTATAATATTTTCTGACAGTTAGAAGCACCATCTAAAAAACTTAGAGCAGTACTGAAAGATTTAAGGGTTACAAGATTGACTGCCAACCCCAAGAAATGTAGATTAAGGTGGAAGAAGACTAAATACTTAGGTTTTATGGTAGGACAGGGGCATGTCCGGCCCGTAGTGGAGCAAATAGAGGCCTTACAGGCATATGCAAGGCCACAAACCAAAAAAGAGATCAGGTCCTTTGTGGGACTGGCCAATTACTATTGGAAATTCATTCCTCATTTTTCTGAGATGATAGTTCTACTTATGGACTTGATAAAGGGCCAGCAGCATAGGGAAACAAAGTGGACTGAAGGAGCATAGGAAACATTTGAGAAAGTCAAGACAGCATTGTGCAGGGAGCCCATGTTTTTCATAGTCAGTTTCAATAAACCTTTTGTTTTAGAGACAGATGCCTTGGGAGTTGTGAAGGTAGGCCCATAGCATATGCAAGCCAAAAACTCTTACATCATAAAACTCGATATGCAACCGTGGAGAGAAAATGCTTAGCCATTAAGTGGGGCATTGAGTTGCGATTTCACATTGGTCACAGACCATGCTCTACTCAAGTGGCTACAATCAAAGAAGTCTGACAATGTATGGATTATGAGATGGGCTTTGGCATTGCAACCATACTGTTTAAAGATTGAATACTTACTGGGAGTGACTCTCCTTATACCTGAAGAAAGGTGTTTGTGCCCAAAAGCTAGCAAAGAACAATTTTTCCAACTGTTTAGTTGGTCTAATAATAAGACATCACATCTATCAAAAGAACCTTGTCTGCCTATGTCCTTAGACCAACATGGCTACAATCAACAACTACAGTTCTCTATACCCTTTTCTCACCATGGCAGCAGAGTAAAATGTACCCTTTTTATATCTCAGAATATTATTTTTTACTTCTTTTTTCCTATAAAAATCCATGCCACAGTGTTCATCCTCTAAAGTGAATGAGTTTTGTCATTGACTTCAATTGCAGAAGGATGAAACCCATCATGAATGTTCAATATGCTGATTTCTTCTAGGGTGCTGACTGCTCAGCTCTATCATTGTGTCTTTAGGACTTGATGACATCCAGAAACAAATCAGGAGTTTCAGATTCTCCAAGGCAACCCTTAAATTTAGAGTGAATAAAATAAAAGCTTCTTTCTCTGCTATGTGGTGGGGTTTTCTAGAAAGGAAGAGTGGTGGGGGGAAAGGGGCAATGGTGGAAGGTGGAACCTGTTAACTATTCATCAAAATCACCATTAATCTTTAACTGTGCACTCTTCAGGAAGTAGGCACATAATTCATATATGTTACAAAGTAAATGAAGCAAAACAAAATGAAGTTAAAGAAATTAATTGGATGCTTTTATCATATTTCTTGATAGAAAAAAGCCTTTAGGGAATTTATCTGAATGCTTGAGCATACTTGTTCAATATATTCAGCTGTATACATTGCATTTTGTATTAAGAGAAGAACTCCAATGGCATTCTCTTAATTATTCAATGGTATTTACATATATGCAAATTTGCCATTGGACCTTCCATTAATTTGGATTTTGACTCTGCTTAAATCCATTTTCAGTCTTACAATGCTTTGTTACTGTAGATTGCTCCATCAGCCTTTTGAGTCAGGTGGGGTTGCTTTCCCAGTCAGATCATAATCTATATAATTGAGGTAGAGCACTTCAATTGTTTTTCAGTTAAATTTCTTCTACTTTCTCTGGAATGCATCTGGATTTTTTCCCTATCCCTTTAAGCACTATTGCCATACAGTTAATTTGGAATAAAATGAATGCCTTGCTGTTGCTTCTAGTAGTACTTCAGTAGTAGTAGACTACTTCCTGCTGAACAAAATGGGACTACCCACATAATTAAGTTGCTGGTAATTGTCAATAACAGGAGCAGAAACAAGATGAAAGAGATCTCTTAACAAGAACCAATGTTGCATTTACTTTTTGTTCCAAAAGAAATGCCAGTATAAGTGAAGCAGCTGCACTTATAGTAATATAGTAATATATCATGACAGTTATAGTTCAGTCCAAGGATCTACTGATTGCATTTGATAGTCAATTACTTGCTTAGAACTTAGGGTTCAAGAAGGCTCAAGAAAAGGAGCAGAAAGAGCTGTTTTGATTATTAAAGAACAACTTGAAAATATAGGTTCAGACTGACAACATTTAACAATAAACTTGCTGAGCTTCAGTCTATCATTATACTCATTTGTTGTACTATGCCCTGGTAAAAAAATTAAAGGCTGACTTTAGTACCAAACAAGCTGGTTGAAACAATAATTTAAAAAAGGAATTATACAACATCTAGAAGATTACAGTATTAAAGCACTTCTATAAAGAAAAATTGTGCTTCTTGTGATCTATTCAAATAGTATACTATGATATTGGATAACGAAAAATAAATTAAGACCTTGTATTTGGATTTCAAAACAAATTAGCTTTTTGATATAAGGAAACTAAGTGGTGATAGGGTATACATTTCTGATACAGATCATGCACTAGTTAAGAGACAAAACATATAATGAATAAACCATGAACTTTCCCTAACTGGACTGCCAATATCTTGATATATTTATGATATAATAAGAGCTAAAAGATTGAGATGGCGGATGACACTCAATTATGTGGATACAGATATCAACAACAGAGAAATATCTGAAGAAGTCCAGAGTTGACCAACAAAACTATATGAATGGGGAACATGACAATACTGAAAAGTACAAACCAAGGCAGAAGGTAGGGTACAATTTCACTTTATAGACTAACTAGATCAGAGTTATCTTGCATAAACTTCTGTGAGCCCAAGCTTACTTCATCAGGTGCAAAGACCTCAGCTTGACCTGCTACAATCCCAACCCAGGGACAAGAACAACAAAAACCCTCTGGTTGTCACCTCCAGCCCCCAGCTTGAATATCTTGAACACATCATTAAAAGGCTTCAACCCCTCCAAGAAGAGGTCAACCATCTCAAGGTATCCGTGGGGGACAAACCTGTCCTGGCATGCAGACAGCACCCTAGCTACAAATAGCATCTCCCAACCAATAGGCTACTTAACTCTTATTCTCAGAAGAGCAAGCCTTGAAGTAAACCCAGATGTTAGCTGTGCCTCCCCATCAACATAGAACACACCATCACTAAACATCTGAAGTTCATTTACCTGCAACTATCAATATCATATATGCCATTGCTTGCGTACAGTACCCCGTGGCTGTCCATATTGCACAGTCAGGGTGATCCATACATGTAAGAATGAGTGAACACAGATCTGACATCAGTGCCAGAAAGACACAAAAGTCGTGTCAGAACACTTTAACCTCCCTGGACATTCCATTGCTGACCTCAGTGTAGTTGTTCTTAGACAGCAAAACTTTAAAAACCAACTTGAATGGAAAATCGTGGAACAAGAAATCATCCACAGACTGGACTGTGGTAAGTATGGTTTAAACAATGGCTATGGTTTCTCACTGCATTATCTTGATTAGCTTTTGTGATTCCCTTGTGCCTCTAAGTTTATTGCGTGTTTGCCTCTCACAGAACTGCTCTCCTTCCCGTCTCTCCCCTCCCTCCCTGTTTTTTATATTCAAATCACTCTCTTCCTTTTGTATACTTCTCTGCGCATGTCCTTTCACAGTATCTGATTAAATGAATTTGGGCTTATGAAAGGTTATGCTATACACCTCTGATTTAGTTAATCTATAAGGTGCAAATCTACCCTGCATTCTGCCTTCCTTCAGACTAATATGGCTTAACTACCTCATAAAGTGCAAAGCAAGCTATATTAGGAGGAATAATCAGAACCATTCTTATAAACTGCTTAATTCTGCCAGGGCATCTTTATGAACAGAACAGTCAAAAATCCTGGGGCCAATTCTTTTGAATCCAACAATTCTAACAATGTCTGAGGCCAACGTTCATACACCCTTCCTTAATACGGCAAAGGCACTGTAAAGGCTAGAGCATTTTCCAGGAGAAGTATCTTTCCCACAGGAATTATACTCCAACAGTCCTTGTTATTATAACAACAAATAAGTAAGCTCTAAAGTCATCTAGTTAAATCACAAGATTAGTCTGTCTCTAGTGTTATAATGGAGATTTAATATAGACACAAAGCCAATTGATATGAAGACCCAAGAAAAACAACTGATATACATATAAAAAGAGGAAGTATAAAGGCAATGGACAAGAAGAGATCCATAAGTATTGGTACTTATGAAGTGCTTTGCATAAATACATATAATTAAGTATTAATTAAAGGGGGTTTTGTTTTGTTTTTTTGTTCTTTGGTTGTTTTGTTTTTTTATCACCGGCCTCTGCTTAGTCCCTTCTGACAGAGTGATAGAAGGAGGCATTCCTAGCCTAAAATAAAATTAAACACAAACCAGGTATGCTTCTATAAAGGGCAAGGATTGGTGGTGTAACATCTTGAAGAACTGTTCAGTAAACAGATGCACAATACACAGATTCTGCCTTGAGTATACAGATGTGACAGATTCTGCTCAGTTATCAGAAATACACACACACACACACACACACACACACACACACACGTGTGTATGTATTATAAAATATAATACTTAGTCATGTACCAGATTGATCCCTGTGCCAAATTAGAACCACTGATGTAAGGCATGAATTTGGCTTTTTCTTTTTATTATTTTGCAAGTGTTGGCTCTTCCATAAATAATGTTTCTATTACCTTTCCATCCCCTTCAAGTTGCCTGCCCACCTCTCTAGTAAACCTAAGGTACACATTGGTGGTGACATCTTCATGATATGGACACATGGGAAGGAATCTCTAAAAAAATTCCACCAAGAATTTAACAACTTCCACCCGTCCATCAAACTGACACTTTAATACTCCATGCAAAACGTTCATTTCTTGAACACCAAGGAAACTTTGAAACAGTCACATCATTACCACATTGTATTGGAAACAACTGACTACTACTGCTACCTTCACACCACCAGCTTTTTTCCTAAGCACACCACAAGACCCATTATGTACAGTCAAGTCCTAAGTTAAAACTGTATGCACTCTGATTTTGCTAACTGGGATGCATACTTAAGGATGTAAAGCAGGGATTCTTGCTACTACAATAGAATCTCAAAACAACAGATTCTCAAATCAACAAAACTGAAAACTCAGATCTTAGTCTGGCCAGCTACAATACCAACCTTGGGATGTGGGAACAGAATCCTGCTGGTTGCTAGCTTGAATACCTTGGACACATCATTAAAGACTTTCAACCCCCTCATGGAAAATGACAACCATGTAAAGGCAGCCTCCAGGGACAAGCCTGCCTGGCTTACAGGCAACTGCTCAACCTCAAGCCTCTTTCCAGCAACAGACTGCTTAACACTGCCAGGCCTTGTAACAGAGCCAGATGTCAGCTGTGCCCCCCTCATCAACACAGATCACATCATCACTGGACCAAACAAGATAGACTATAACATCTGGGGTTCATTCACTTGCTCTTCTACCAATATTATATATGCCATCACCTGCTTGCAGCATCCTTCTGCTGTCTATGTTGGACAGCCAAGGTGATCTCTACGTGAAAAAATGAAGGGAGACCGACCTGACATCAATTCCAGAAAGATGAAAAAGCCCACGGCAGAATATTTTAACCTTCCTGGACATCCCATCTCTGACCTCAGGGTAGTTGTTCTTAAACAACACAACTTTAAAAAAACAACTTGAATGGGAAATTGTGGCACAAGAAATCATCCACAGACTGGATTGTGTTAAGAAGGTTTTCAACAGAGACTTTGATTGTTAACCCATTACCTGGACTACCTGTTTAAAGCCCTATGTCCCTGAACAGGTTAACTTCTTTGTTCATCCTTCAACCCACCTTCACCTCTCAGCAGTGCTCCCTTCTTTCCACCCTTTTGCCTATCCTTTGCATTTAAATTACTTTCTTCTTTTCTATTTAGTACCCTTATTCACTGCAAGCCCAGTCATAGCATTTGACAAAGTAGGCTGCAAAAGCTCATGCAAAAGCTCATGCCTCTCTGAACAAGTTAGTCTATAAGGAACTGTGTCCTGCCCTGATTTCTAGTTAAGGAGAGGTTGGAAAAGCACCTAAGGGATGATGCTGCCATCCACCTATACTTTTACTCCATAGTCCTGTGGTTCTAGTATTAACACTGGAACTGTCTCAGGTGCAATTCCTTCCCCTGCCTAATTGGATGGATTTGCTGAGATATATCCTAGCACGCAGAAGCATGGCCTAAGTACTAGGCTATTTTGAAAGAGGGTATTGCCACAATTCCACTTTACATAAATAATTACTTGTTCACTGGAGAAGGCACTGCTACCCAGGTGCTCCATCTCCCACAACAGTAGCCTTAACACCAAGTTATTGGGTCATTCAATCGCTTGCTCAGTAACTATTCAAATATTTTAGGAGCAGAACAGCTCTTCACAGGAGAGGCTTATGGAGAGCCCCTCAGAATATGCACCAGGCATTGGTTAGCATACCCACCTAAGAGGCAGAAGCCCAGATCCAGGTACACTGTCTGACCATTGGAGAAAGGCATTTGAACAAGAGTCTCTCACCTTTTATGTGAATGCTCTAACCACTAAACATGGATCCCCTACATCATGGGCTAATCACTGAGCTCTTGAATAAAGCCCAGGAGACACCAATGTCAGGTCTGTGAATTTAAACTCATTAAGTGCCCCAGATGAAATGTTTAATTTGGGTATGTTTGGAATGGAACAGGTTTCCAAAGAAAAGTAAAAATGAAAAAAAAAAATCAGCTTTATCCAAACTACGCACAGTATCTAACATAATGAGCCTTTGAATTTGTTTGGGTCTCCAGTGACACGACAATAAATTTATAGCACAATAACACCAGTACCCAAAGTTAATCAGTGAAGACTGGTGCTGATTTATGCCATGAACAAGTCCCAGTAGTTGAAAATAACTACAGCTCATGCTGTTATAGATATCTATGCAAAAGAGCCTCACTTCACCTAGAGACCCTGTGGCAGGGCACTGTTTGTGCCTGCCACTTTAGGGCCTGGAGCTAGCAGCTGCCAGCTGCCTGATGAGGGCACCCATTTTGAACCTAGGGCTGCCCATATAAACAGGGCAGTTCTGCTGCTGAAGGCCAGGCAACAACATTGCCTGGCAGGAGGGCTGCTAGTATCATCTGGAGGTAAGGGAGGAGCTTTAGGGGATGGTAAGGAGGCTCCTGGTCCTGGGTACGACCTAAAACTGCACCCTGCCAGGAGTGGGTGGCCTGGTGGGGCTCCCAGTGGCACGGGAGCCCCCAGGAAATGCCAGGCCAGTTACCACCCCAGTGAAAGGCGGGTTGGGGCGCCTTAACCCCTAGCCCCCACCTCTGGGTGGCTTACCCCTTGTTTGGAGGCCCTGGAGGGTGGACCCCCAGAGAAAGAGAAAAGGGCCATAGACTCAGGCCTGTCTGGACTTCTCCTCACTGGTCCATTCTGGGTCCAGGACCGGAAGGGTCGAAGGGCCGGGGGCCCACTGCGAGGAACGCCCAAGAGCTGCGCGCCTGGGGTGCTGACTGGTCTGGAGGTGGGCCAGGGCTAGTGAGCCAAAGGGGAAGCAGTTCAGAGAGCTATGCTGCCCGGTATGAAGGTGAATGAAACCGCCTGAGGAGAGGAATCCAGGCGGGGTTCAGTTAGGAGGATTCTGGGGCCCTGGTGATGATGAAAACATCAAGATGCCATCTGTGAGGCTTGGGCTGTGGTGTAGGGGAGGAATGGAGCTGCAGATAGTGCCCCCTGGCATCGGGCAGGAAATGGGCAGCCTCCCGCTTAATTACGTCAAAGAACTAATTAATTAACAACACAGCGTGGCAGGCGAGAAGGCAGGCGGTTAGCCCAGAAACAGGTGGGCGGGCCACTGGGAAGTCAGCCCTGAGCAGGCCCCCCGTTACAGACCCCCAACACATGATATGGTGGCAAGTCAGAAAAAATTAAAGTATATCTCCATTAAGTCGAATTCCAACAGTGCTGTAGAGTCAATTTCTATACTTCATAGAATAATTACTACCTTTCCTCATGGGGAATGTACTTTACAATGATCACGGACCCTATTTTAAACATATATTGGAAGTTTTTCTCATCTTTATAATAATGTTGGCAGAAAATCATGTATGTAATTTACAGTAATGCTAAGTCTGCTAGATTCAGGTGGTTGGTTCTTCACTGACATAAATCTAAGCAGGCAGCACTTGAAAAAAAATATAATGCGTATGATAATGACAACACTAATTTTCAAGCACATTTATTTCTGTTTTCCAGTTTTTGGTAGGTAATGCCCAAAGAGCTTGCTCTAATTGGAAGTTATTCATGCAAGTCCTAATTTTCATACACACCTGAAGATCTAGACATCCAAATATTTGCACGTATAAAATCTGCATAAGAGCACATAAAATTTGAAGTAAGACCCAAATGATTATGCTCATTTCTGAGACATTGATGCTAACAGGCCTTTCGGTTGATGTCAATGTCCAAGTGTTAGAGCTAAGGTACATATATACCTCCATGGTGAAGATAGGCTTATATAGATAACATACCCTGAAGAACTCTAATTACAGGTATATTCCCTTTCTGTTTTAAATATTTTTAAATACATAAAATACCCACACCAAGTAACTGAACATAATGGTCAGGGAGAAAATTGTGTCAATATCTGTTATTTGAAAAAAAAATCATTTTTGACAAAATATGATTTAACAGTAAAAATAATTTGGTTTAAAAATTCCAACAACTTCTTAACAGAGCATGGTGTTTGAAGGTAAGCAAACAAATGCAGCCATTCCTGCCACATCATCTCACTTAAAAACACGTTACTTCCTTATGTAATATAATTGAACATCCAAGGAAACAGCAGATTATAGTTCATTCTTGATACTTATCTACAAATTTGCAGTGATGCTATGCAGAGTACAATGTACCTTTAAAATGAAGATTGAGAACAACTTGATAGACTGTGTGTTGCTAACACAACTATACCTGTAAGATTAAAAAATATAAATTAAAAACTAACTATTGTGTTGACACTAAAAAGGGGTCCTTCTATAATATAATCTCTCATATTTGAATAGATAACGTAGGTGAATATATTTACAAACACTCCCACACCAAGGAACTGAGCACAATTGGTCAAAGGGAATAAAGTGATCACATTGTTTAAAAACAGACTGCAGAAAGAAAGAGCAGTGCCTTCCATCCACCCACACACATCCACCCACGGACAGTTCCCGAGTCAAAGATTCATGTGGGATGCTGCTGCTGCCGCTGGATTGATTTGATTCTCTAGTCTACCCGAAAAGCTCTTAAAAATCTATCCAGCTGGCAGAGCAGCAACATTCTTCTGCTTGAAATCTTGGTGTTTCTTTAATTCCATGAAGCAAACTAATAGTTAGTGACAACCTGAGCATCAATAATTCAGAGAAAGAGCTTTAGTAAATAGCATTGTAGTAACTATTGCTGCAGCAGTATGTTGCAAAGCCAGAAAGCGTAAGACTGGCTAGTGAAAAATAGGAAGGTTTTCCTCTGGCAGGGGTGTCAAATATATGGCTTGTGTGCCAGACATGGTCTGTAAAGCCACTCCATCAGAACCGCTGGGCTACCAGTGGGCCAGGGAATTTGGGGGCATAGTTTGTAGTGGGCAGGGCCTGCTGCAAAATCTGGATCCCTGAGGGCCTAGCGGACATGGTCATCTGCAGCAAAAGGGCGAGCAAGAGCTGTACTGACAGCCCCATTCTCCCTGTGGTTGGTTGGCCCACGGCCACTTGCACCACCTCCAGCACAGTAAGTGTCTGTCTGTATGTCTATCTGTCCTGCTTTACGCACTACCACTGCCATGGTTTTTCCCACCCCAGTTGCAACTACCATTGTGGATCTGACCCGCAAGGACACCTGCAATCCAGGTTCAGCCTGGGGCATGTGGTCAGTTTGACACCCCTGCTTTATGGAGTTTCTAAGAGTGATGGCTTATTAGAAATGATGAAGCTGGCCAGTAAATCCAATTCAGTTGCAGTCTATGGTTTAAAAGGAATATTCTTAATATGTGTCATGAAGCACATAGAGCATATCAGGAAAATAGGATGAAAATGTTTCTAATGAATAGAAAAACCACAGCACTGACCTGAAGAGCTCATAAAGACAGCTCACATGTAAGTGCACAAAGAAGTTCCTTATGCCTTTTCTTCTCTCTTTCTGCCTCCATCTTGCCAGCATTTATCTCAGCTCCACTTTTGTGGTGGTCCAATAGGTAAATCCTTGCAGTGACAGAGGTGTCTGGGACCTCTTGCTTTGAGAAAAGAAATAATTTTCTGTGCCTGCTTCCCCACAAGAACGTCTATCCTTACCCGGAGAAATGTAGGGATTATAGAAAATCAGTCCTGTTATCTTTGCTATATATACACAAGATGAAATCGTGGCTACATTGATGTCAATGTGGACTATATCACCGACTTAAGAGAAGTAGGATTTCATAATCAGCGATTTTACTCGGACAATAAAAAAATTATATTTTATTTCTCAATACAAGCCATGTGATCCATCAGCATCCAGCGTAATAAAACTGTTGTTATGAAATTACAGTATAATTGAGGGAAAAGGAAAAAGACTTAGACAGCATACATGCAACGAATCCTGTATGTTGTGCTTTCAAAGCAGTCATAATTTAAAAAGTAGCAGTATTCGCTAATGGAGGCCAGAGCAAACACCTACTAGCTGTCTCCAGGCATTTTGATTTCTGAGGACAGTCTAGATTCAAACTAGCAAAGATACAGCTACAAAAGGAACAACTCTTCTGCTTCTCAACAAGTACAACAAAACTGTCATTTTCTAAGTTTTTGTTATTGTTAGTCAAAATAATGGAGGAGGGTGAAAAAGGAGGGAAAAGTTCAATTAGAATAGGAAAGTGCTAAGAAACATAAGAAGAAATTTGCAAGATGAACTATGCCATCCTACTGAAGGGCAGCTAATCATAACTTTTGACTGAAGATCCCTAATTTGTTTTCTTAATTCTTTCAGACATTCTAAGTTTGCTATAGGAGAAGATCTTTGAATTTTTAATTGGTGCTAGGTTTTCAACAGAACTCCCTAAATTATACTGCCCTAAAGACCCATATTTGCAAGACTTATTGAAATTTAATTAGTGCTTTAATTCACATTTAGCCCTAATAGTATCGGTGAGAATATTTGCAGAAGAAGCCTGTGCATGATCATGTTTAATGATTTAAAAACACTACATGAACATACTTACATTTATATGCTGTAACAAGGCTGTCTGGCCCTTAAAGGGATGCAGTCAGCCCTGGGGTTGGAGCTCAGCTGTGAAGGATTAGTTGGCAGTTTAGAGCGCAAACATGGAGAGAGCAGACAGCAAGAAGTATGTCAACACACATGCTTTGTGTATGCAAATATCCATTTGAGCATGCACAGAGATGCAATGTTAGGGACCCATCTACCAGGCCTTCCTTTATGTCAGTAAACCCGTATGTGAATGGATTTACTTACAGCAGGGTGACTACTTGCACTTATAAACACTCACAAATACAAGTAAGGATGGCAAAGCCCAGTCTTAAATGACATAGATTCATTTAAAAAATGCTTTCAAGACTAGTCCCTAATGACATTTTAAAACAACAAATATTTTCTTTTTCCTTCAATAAAATAGAATGAAACATTTGTACAAGCTCCCTTCTTACCATGGCTATTTGGTAATCAGGGATTTTACTCTTATTAAAAGCCATACCATTTTTCAGTTCTGTAATGCAATTACATTTTCTTTTCCCAAAAGGCTTTTGAAGTTTAAAGAATGTTTAAACTCCAGTAGTGAACCCTAAATAACAAAGATTTAATTAGCCTCATGCCTTAGTCCAGTGCCTAATATAGACAAAAAATGTGCTAGAAATGGCTGTTTGGAAAGTGATTCATTAACGTTTTGCCCAGGCAAGTTTCAGAATGCTATACCAGTTTCAGAATACTATACTTTGTATCGTGGTTCCCAATACAAATCAGACAGGGTAATGTGGTACTACCACACATCAAGGTTATAACCAGGTAAAGAAAATGAACCCTTCATCTAAAATAATTATGATTTATTCTCACAAAGCAAAGGTATTATTTACAGACTAATATAAAAGAACCATATTTTAGACTGTTGTGGTATACAGTAATATATGTGGTAAGCAATGCAAAATTATTAATGACAGGCTATTGGAAACATCTGTGAGACTTGTGGTGTCCTGTTATCCTGTGTCCTGTTATGAGCTTTACAATCAATCATGATTGTTATTATTTATTATTTGCATTATGATAGCACGTTGAGGCTTCACCCTCATGTTGGGGCCTCAGCTGGGCCAAACCGACAGTAAGAAACCATCTTCACCCTGAAGAGCTTCCAATTTGAATGGACAAGACAGAAAGTCACACAGCAGCAAGTCAGTGGCTGAAGTGGCCATAGGAAGCCGGATCTTTCAAGTGCCAATCCATAACTAAGGCCACATTGGTTTTAAGGGAAACCATTGTAGAGTTGATCATGAATTGAACAAACACAAATATAGGATTCCATCATTTTAATATTCTTCATATTATATGGATTAAAAGAATTTTTGATCCTCTGAGTCAGGGCCTATGAGACTTTCAGATATTGTTGGTAAATAATCAATTATTACTGCATACAATTTGTATACCATGAGTATATTACAAACAAATTAAAGCACTGTATAAATCCCAGGAAATTTACAAACAAGTCATACAGAACATAAATGCCTCTGTTGTGATAGATATTTACATGCCAAATTCTCCCCCTCACTACATGTAATGTGAAGCTATTTTATAGCTCTCATTACTGTCTCTTGGATATGCATGCTAAATCAATAGGAGGACAGTAAATAATAATCCCACAACTACACAGATTACTGAAAGCGAGAAGAGCTTTACAAAGTTTCTGGGTTTCTGCAGCTCGCTGTATATATGTATTGGAATTTGAGTCAAGGAAGCCTTCAACTCTCTGAAATGTGCATTTCTAGAGTAGTGAGCTTACTCACTTGACTTAGGCTTCACTCTTCCCTTGCTTACTTCTTAGCATGTGTCCCTTATTATTACAAAGCTTTCCAAAACATAACATTCAGTCCTACTCATGAGAATGGTTGACTCAGGAACCATAGAATAGCAAAGAATATAGGCACTACATTACTTGCATTAGGATGTTTACCTAATTTACCTTCATGTTGCTCTTAGCACATTCAGAACAAAATACACAATTTAGCTTTCCCACAATAAAAATAGAAGTAGGTACATCCAGCCAAAAGTGTAGTGGGAGGAAGATAATAGGAGCATAGCAGACACACACAGAGGAAAAAAACACACCCTTTCTATATAACAAGAGTCCTAACAATATTAGGATTTTTAATAAAAAGCTCACATAATTGTGAAGAGGCTCCCTATGCCTCTCCAGAGACAGAGAGAGAGCCCAGGGAAAACTTACAAGTGCGGGTGGATGTGACCTTGCTGTGAAAAATGCCACTGTGTCTAGAGCAACATTTTTCCAGCCACTGGTTTGTCCAAACTGGCATCCCACGCTGCCTGTGTCAAATTTCTGGGGAGGAGCCTACCCCAGTAAGGGACTCATCTGGAGAGAGGGAGCAGATGAGTGCCACTGCAGCCTGGCAGAGTTACCCCAGGAACAGGGCAATGGCCAGATACCAGTCCTGGAGCTCGGAGGAGCTCAGATGCTGAGAAAGGGGTTTGACAGAGTACTGCAACCCTGGAGCCCAGAACCCAGAAGCAAAAAAGAAGAGACTGTGGAACACAGGATCAACAGGGACGTTTCTTTGGGGTTTTTTTCTTTCTTTCATCTTCCTTTTTGGAACTCAGGGTTATTAAAATGGTGAGTGATTAAGATGGAGGGAAATGGTGACTTTGGCTCTGGTAGAAAGAAGAGAGCTGAATTCTAGCTAGCAAACTGTAAGCAGAGGCACAGATGATGCTGGCTGTTGTTGTTTTGCGGTTTTTTTGGTTAGAATGATTTCCCAGGGAATGTGGTGGACAAAACAAAAATCCTGACTGGGGAAATTGGGAATCTGATAATAGAGAAAGAAAAGTGCTGCAAAGCTAATAGGGCTCTAAAAATTGTAAAGGGTAAACACTTACCTGATGCAGGTCACTTCAGGTGTCGCTGTACCCTATATTCAGTGAGCTGCAATGATCTCTTGGAGAAAGGGTGATAAACCTTTTGATCTGAAGGAAACCTGGAAAGAAACAAGAGAAAAGAACTAGTTTGAGAAGAGTAATTAACTTGATGTAGACTTGAATACTTTACAACTATCAATTGCATATTAACATCTGGTTGCTGTTTGACTGAGGCCAACACTAAGGGAGGTTATAAGGGGAGGTTGGAGCCCCAGTAGGAGCAAGCCGGATGATCTAGTGATTAACCTCCAACAGAGCAACACCTCCGGAGTTTATGAATTACATCTAGACATGGCAGGTGAGAAGCGAGTGTGATCATCAATTGATTGTAAAAGGTAAAGAGGCTTTTGCTCACAATGCAGACTCACAAGACACCAGGACATCAGGGACTCCATCCATCTATCATGCACCTCCGACAATAATTCAATACTTAGCACAGTACGAGTCACTGAGAAACACAGGGGTCTTCCATATCTGAGAGGTTCAGCCTTAAACTGGTGCAGGAACATCAGGAACATCTCAGAGGCTAGGGACAGACCTCACACATAAACCAGTTTAAGTGATCAGAAACTGGTTTAAACCTGTAACAGAACAGATGCTCAGTGCACATAAACCAGTTTGAAAATTGCTGAAACCAGTTTTAGATAAACCTGGTTGAATGTAGCATCAGACTTAACTGATTTGGCTCAAACCAGTTAATGCAATGTCTGTCCCAGACCCCTTCCTGGTTTAAATTAAATCAGACTCCCACAGCATCCCGGCATGCTCTCTGGGATGGACAGGGCTCTTTGCTCCACAGCAAAGCTGGCCCCTCCCCTCTGCTCCCTGGCTGCAGCTCTGGCCATCTCTGCAGGCATCTGCCAGGCTGCTGCTCCCCATCTCCCCTCCCCACTCTCTGCTAAGCAGGCATTCACCTATCCCTCGCAGACACAGAGACCTCTCAGCATTTGCTAGCAGACTACATGCTGGCTACTAGGGCTGCATGAAGCTTCAGTCCCTGATGCAATTCAGTGGAGATTTGGCCCAATTCGGTGGCTGAATCTCTGAATCCAAATTGAATCAAAGGAGCCTTTAATTTCTCCGAAGCAAATCAAAACCCTCTGAATCAATTTGGAGAGATTCAGAAAGATTCAGAGATTCAGACATAGAGACAGCTTTAAATGTTTTTTCTACATCCCTTTAGGTAGCGGTGGCTTGTGAGTGCTGCAATAATAGGGTGCATGGAGCATCCCAGAGAAGTGTGGGAGGCTCCCCAGCACACTCAGCAGCAGACCCATAAGTGGACCACAAGGACTTTCAGTCCACTTCTGTGTCCACTAGGGAGCACGCTGGGGTCCTTCCCCTGCACCCTTCTGGCTCAGTGACTGGTGCCTCCTGGGTCTGAGGGGGGCACCCTGGGTCCCCCCGCAGCCAATCGCTGAGCTGGGGAGGTGACGGGGGGTGGGCTCCACATGCTCAGCAGGAAACCCAGAAGTGGACCAGAAATGCTTCTGGTCCACTTCTGGGTTTGCTGCTGAGCATGTGGAGCCCCCCCCCCACAATCTTGTGGGACGCTCCATTTGCCTCAGCAACACAGTGATCATGAGCTGCCCCTGCTACCTCAAGGTATGTAGAAAAATTTTTAAAGTTGTGTCTATGTTCAAATCCCTGATTCTCCAAATCGGCATCAAATCTTCAAATTCAGATTCAGCTGAATCGAATCAAGGACAGTGATCTCAATCAACAAATCGAATTGCTGTCCCTGATTTGGGCTGAATCCAAATCAAATAGGGCCTGCTTCATGCACCCCTACCGGCTACCTCTGAACTGATGGGAGAAAGGCAAAGTCAACAGGTAGCTGGTAACGTCCCTCTGTTGTTTTCTTAATGGGGTGATAAACACTGAGTTAGGGGTGATAAACATTCCCTGCTGGGCTGCTCAGGAGTAGGGAAGAACCCTGCCCTAATCAGAGCATCCTGCCAGGGCCTGGCCATGCCCCCCCCCCGCCCTCAGGTCAGCTCTGTGGAAGGGAAGGGAGGACTGCTCTAGTCCTGAGTCACTGCAGGCATGTGCCTGAATTTCTGGGATGTCTGTCTGGTTACAAACTGATTTAGCCTGCCAGGTTAGACTAACCTGCAAAGATTGATAAATTCAGGCTCAGGCTTTTTGAATGTCTGTCCCTAGCCAGAGGTACAGTGTCTCTAGGTGTTCCCTGACTAGAAGGCGGAATGAATCTGCTTCTTCATATCCCCGAGCACCCATCTTTTGCTGATGAGAAGCGCTGTTGGCTAGTAGAGAAGGAGACCGATGATGCTCCCCTTGTTCATTTGGGATGTTTTGTGCCCAGGAAGGACTGATAGCAGAAAGTTACTGTAATTTCTGTATCTCCCCTGTTCTTTTCAAAGGTCTATACCTTTGGAGTTGAGGAATGATATGCTTTTACTTGTCATGCCAGGGAGAGATAGAAAAGCCAATCTATACCTTCTATACAAGCCTCTCAGCTTCAGTAGTTTGCATGGCTTCTTTGTGCCCAGTACTTGAGTTAGTTCAGACTCCTCCAGCTAGGCAAACCCTCTACCTTCCCTACACACTGGCACAAGTCCATATTAGTCTTCTCATGTCTGGTATGAATAACAGATTGTAAAAGTCCTCCCAAGTGGAAAATAAACTCCATTTTGCACAGGGGAGGGAGAGGCTGGAAGTGTATCCCCCACTATTTTGCTACTGTTTAGTTGGTCTAATAAAAGGTATTGCCTCTAGCCAAACAGCTTTGTATATCCTTTTTTCTCAGGCCATCACAGCTACAAAATAGATCCCTGGTAGAAATAACCTCACTCTAAATACACTAACAAGTGTTCATTAACCTTTACTAAGCTAGGATGGCAGTGGACAGCAGTAGGACAGCAATGATGCCTAGAATATTATAAACTATCTAATCAGGTTAACTCCTTTAGGGCAGCTACCAGAAGTAAGCACCAGGAAACTTAATTTAATGTCTCTATCAAAAGTTGATACCTCCATCAGTTCTAGCCTTATTTAATATTAATCACTCCTAGCTGCTGTTAAGAATTCTGTTTTCTTTTTTCTTTTTCCATCTATTTCTGTGGAATATATGACAAAGGAGCTACAGAAACTCTGTAGTTGTAGTTCAATTCTATTCTGCACTTAAAGCAAGAATTCAGCTTCAGTTTTTATATGAAAAATAGATTGTATTTGTCCAGACTTTTGTGCACACATTCACTGAGTGAAGCTGAAATGTGAGATTTACAAATAAACTCATATCCAACATAACTGCATTTTGCACTAATCCCAACCTTAACCCAGAACCTTCTGATGCTTATTCTGAAAGATATGCATCCCTTCCACCATCTGAAAGCCCTTTATTCATACTTCAACATGGTCCCATCCCCAGGGACCTCATATGACCAATCTATGCTCCTCCTGCCCCACTCATTTTTTTCCATTCCAAAAGTTGGACCTTCTTCCTGGCAGCCCTTCAAAATTCCTGTTCCTTTAGCACAACCTATGGAGTTGTCCTCCTTCTTTCCTTTTTCCCCCTCAATGCTCAGTTCAGCCCATGTGCAATGTATGTGTAGCCATTTTTAGTCTGTTTGTATAGCACCAAATCCAAGAACAACAGCTGAAGAAGAAAGGTGGAAGTACCACTTTGAGAAGGAGTAATGTGCTGATCTTAGAGCCTTGTGTGTAGCAGGGTAGGGTGAAATAATGAGAGAGAGATGGAACTGAAATGGTATGGGTATGTGCCCATAAAAGCAGATTACATTCAGCCTTTAAGGGAGTGGGGACAAATGGAGCAGGGGGAGGGGAGACAGAGAGAGTCAGAGACAGAGAGGAGAGAATATGAGTTAGTACACATATGCCGGAGATAAATGCTTCGAAGGATTTTTTTCTGCATACCTCTAGCACTTGCACAGTATGGTTCAGTGGTGTGGTCTGTGCCAGGCTGGTGTGTATCACTCTGCTGGGAAAGAGGATGAACATGTGAAGAAGGAACCTGCGTGGCTTAGCTAATACTGCCCCTAAGTTCAAATGTACACACCTCTGTTTCCTCTCTGCCACAAAGTACAGATATTCCACATATTTCTATGACAGTTCTCCTTACTGGGGCAGTTAATAGAACCAGACATAAACCTGTTTGGTTCTTCACTTCCCTAGTAAGACTTCTCCACATTTAATAAGACTTCTCACACATTAGGGCTTCCCCAGTCAGCTTGCTTCCTTTCCCAGGGCTTCTAGCTCCCCTGCTATCACAGCTTTGGTCAACTGATCTCAGGCACAGTCTCTTCACGACTACATTTTGGAATGTTCTGTTAATTTACTGTTGCTCAAAGGTCATCTCTGGCCACGTTCTATCCAGCCTTTTCTGGAGTCTGGGCAAGGAAGTCTTCTGGCTTCACCCTTGGCCTCATCATCTTTTGCAGCCTCAATTATTTACCTAACTGAGCCACAGTCCACCTAATTTATTCTAGAAGGTACCACTAGCAGGTTGCCCTTATGTGTCCATTGGTCACCTGACTCAAGCACTTGAACTCTTACTCAGTTTGAGGCACAACTCACTCTGAGACAAGGATACTTGTGTCCACAGACAGGAGGATTAGGGCACATTGACCCAAGACTCCTAACATTCTGGACCATCTCATCCCCACCTTGCAGGGAAGGGGCCTGGGAACTGTGCCCAATGTACATTTTATGCATCTCACACTGGAGTTAAACATGCCTATGGATTTAAAGCAGTCTTTAATGGAATATTCATGGTAGACTATTTTCTTTGGCCTTTATCTCCATTGAACCCACTTTAAAGATAAACATTGAATGAAAGACTATGGAGTCCTTCTGTAACATGCAACCCATTGAATGGTAACAGTTCTGCTACGGTGTCAATGGGAGTCTGGATGTTCCTTAAATTAATAGATATCTTAAATGAGCCAGAAACTGTACTGTACAAGTGCTAGAAGTGTGCAGAAAAAATCTTTCTAAGCATGTAGTTCCTGCACATATGCACTAACCACTTAAGCCACAATAACCCTGTTCAGGATATATTTTGCTTCCTTATTATCAAAGGAGTAAGGACTAGCTGACTTGATGAGCAAGCAGCACCGATTGCTTGTAACATTTCAGCAGTCCAGTTAAAGCAATTTAAAAGTGATAGGAGCAGAAACCAGAAAATTGTTTTCACTCCTTCATTTAAAGCTGGTTTAATTTTAAAAATGACTTACATATAGTCTCCTGGCTTAATGAGTCTTTGCTAAGCAGCATGTTGCTTACAGCTTGGCAGGAATTGCTCCTGGGGACAAGAAGGATTAGGTTGAAACCAAGCTTGTCAAGGGGAAGAAGTGTGATCAAGTCAGAAGACCTGGATTCTATTCTTGCCTCTGCCACAGACCAGCTGTATGACCTTGGACAAGTTGTTTTATTGTTCTGCAGCTTGATTTCCCCATTTCTACAAAGAAGATAAAAGTTCTCTCTCCTGTACCCAATGTTTGGAGATCCATGAATGAAAAGTACTATGAAAAAGCTATCCAATTATTGTGTCCTGGAATGGCTCAAAAGGAGTGGTGGTGTATATCATTCTTACCTTCTTTTTGAGCCAAGCTAATTAATAGAAAGAAGATCTTGTGCTCAAGCAGAAAAACCAGCAGTGATTTTGCGCACACACACACGAGATACATGAAAAATACTATCGTGTAAGAACTCTATTGCATGCCTGTTTGTAAATTAATGGCTAAATCAATTAAATAAAAGCATAGGATTTCTCTTGGGGAAAGTCTTGTTACAATTGCAGGGTCAGGGGGAACACAATCATGTTTGCAAATCGCCAGCAGTGTGCATGCTTTAATCCATTAACAGGGTTTTATCTGCAATCATAAAAGCAGGTTACATTCAGCCTGGAAGGGAGTGGGGACAGGGGGAGGAGGGATGGGGAGGAGAGAGAGAGTCAGAGAGAGAGGAGAGAGAATAAATTCACTCGGTGAATTGCTGGGAAGCTTTGGATTGATAATTAGGGATCTCAGGAGAGCTGCTTCTCTGAATAACCTACTCTCTTTGGATGGAAGGAGTGGAGACAGTGGTTCAGTCCTGCTGATATTTTTTAAGCCCTCCTCGCAGTTTGATGGGCATTCCCAGTGCTTTTGTGCACGTCTCTGAAAGCGTTGACGTGGAAAGAAGCAGCAGGGGAAGAAAAAACTGCAGCTCTTCTAAAAATACAGAGGGCATGCAAGAGTGTGAGCAGGCTGGGGATGAGGAGGAGGAGGTGAGGGTGCTTCGCACCATGTTCTCTGAGTGCCAGCTGGGTGCAGTTTTGGAAATGTTCCTCCTGTAAATGGACACATCATGAACATTTGGGAAGTGATCCTGGCTTTCTTGGTTGTGGTCCTGATCCTCGTGTCGTTGCTGTCCAACGTGCTGGTGCTGATCTGCTTCTTGTACAGTGCAGACATCCGCAAACAGGTCCCGGGATTATTTATCCTCAACCTGACATTCTGTAACTTGTTGATGACTGTTTTGAACATGCCCCTGACCCTGGCTGGAATCATTTACAAGAATCAGCCTGGAGGAGATCAGATTTGCCATGTTGTGGCTTTCCTGGAGACTTTCTTGACCACTAACTCCATGCTGAGCATGGCAGCGTTGAGCATAGACAGGTGGATAGCTGTGGTCTTTCCTCTGAGTTACCATTCCAAAATGCGTTACAAAGATGCTGCTCTCATACTGAGCTACACGTGGTTACACTCTGTGTCCTTTCCAATAGTGGCAGCTTCTCTCTCCTGGGTGGGTTTCCATCATCTCTACGCCTCCTGCACCCTGTACAACAAGAGACCGGAGGACAGGACACAATTTGTGATTTTCACAGGGTTCTTTCACACCCTCAGCTTTCTCCTCTCCCTCATAGTCTTGTGTTTCACATATCTGAAAGTGCTGAAGGTGGCACGATTTCACTGTAAAAGGATTGATGTGATCACTATGCAGACCCTCGTGCTCCTTGTGGACATCCACCCCAGGTAAGATACTGGTGCAATCAATAAATGAGGGCACTCATGGAAGAAGGCAGATCAGATGCAGGAGTGGATTCAGGATCATAAAAAATCCAATCCAATCTGTATCCCAAGTTTGGTGGGGTGAGGGGGACATTCTCAAAAGCGAGTATTTTCTTGTTATAATATTCCTGTCTAGTTAATTGTGCTCATATTTGCTATTAAATTAATTACAAACCAAACTGAAGGTGGGGTTATTGCAAAGAATATAATTTAAAAGCTCTTCTTTATTATGTTTCAGGAATGACATTGGGAGAGAGTGCAGAGGAATAGGGAGCTTTGGATAGGAATGCACTTCTTTTTGAAGTAGTGATTAGCGTGTCACCCTTTGTCTCAGGAAAAAATGATTTAGCAGTGAGCAAATACACAGCTATTGCTAATGTCATTCTAGAAAGAGCTGGATGCTATCTGAGATTGATCTTTAAGTGCTTCCTTAAACTTAAAGAATTTACAGTGGAAAACAAGTGCACTGAATATAATTCCTTTACTAGAAGCTTTCGTTGCTGCTGTGGACTCAGTAACTAGGGAAGAATCCTAAGGAGTTAATATTTCCAAAGTACGAAAGTGTGAATGCCTACAACACACAGAAGATAGCATTAATGATCACAACTTAATCTTCCAAACAGGGAAATGTGAGTTAGATTTACACTAAAGTTTTTAAATTAGCTCAGCATGCTTATGTATGACTGGAATGAAAGGAATGAAAAGAATGGATCTCCAGAATAGAGAGGGATAATGGTTTTTAGATGAACAGGTATGCAGAGAGTATGCACATGTTTAAGGGTGAGAGGTGCCTGAAAAGGCAAGTTCCTGGGTATAAGGGAGCAGTAAATCTCAGTGCATCTCTGAGGAGGTGCAAGGGAGTGGATATGCCTGAGAAATGAGTCTAGCAGGCTGGGTGAGCAGATTTGGCTGGGAGTTATCTTCAGTAAGAGAAGGGTCAATAATTATGGTGGTTAAGGTGACTCTAGCAGGGTAGGAAGGCAAGAGCAGTGGCTGGGAGTGGAGCAACTCAGGGTGGGTGAGCACTTTGGCTGAGGGGCAGTGAGTCAAAGATGGACTGCCTAACCATAGTGAGGCCAGAGATGGAAATGTGCTGGGATGGCATAGTGTGCGAGTCTGGCATAGAGACGGCACATCTGAGAACTGGATATAGGATGGGAAAGTGAGGACCAAGTTCTGAAGAAAAGCAGGTCTGGCTAGCTGGTTGGTGGGGTAGAAAGAAGAAAATGCTGAGTCCACCTGCCTCTCGAATCATCATTCAAAGTACTCTGGCTGGAAGAAGTAATTGGGGAATGAGTCTTTTAAGTAAGGGTGGAATGAAGTAAATTCAGCAAGTAGTGCCTTGGCTTAGAGTATAGGTTGTCTGGCTCAATGGATGGGATAAGGTCTGTTTGCCTGAAGTCATGGATTCAGCTAGTGATCTGGGTTCAAGCAATTAATAAGAAACAGAAAGTGAGTCTAATTGGTTACATATAATGGAACAAGGAGACATGGGTCAAGCTAATTGGAACTAGAGGTATCAGAGAAAAAGAGTCTTACTTTGGGGATGGGAGCAGAATGTGTCTGGTTGCCCAGGGTGTGTCCCTGAAGGAAAACAGGACTGGCATGAGGTATGTTTGCCTAAAAGAAGACAAGGAAGAAAATGGTAGTGGGGTGAAGAGAGGAATAACAAAGAGGTTTGCCTGAGAAGTTCTTACTGGAGATGGATCAGAGGAGGAGGGAAGGATGGGGTACAAGGGAATAGATCCCTCTCCAAAGGTCTGCTTTAGTTGTGCTGGAAGGTAGGAGCTAAGACTGCAAATGAAATAGGTATTTTTGGAAGACTTTGGCTGTCAGTGGGTGAGGGTAAGTCATCTAACTGGGGATGGATAGAAGAGGAGGAGGTTTGGCTGGAATGGAGAAGGACACCCCCAGCAGAATTCTTCGATGTTCACCAGCCCTCCCACAATGTTCATGTAAGGTGCACATAGCTGTTCCCTCTGCTGGGAAGATATTCAGGGACTGCAGCTGTAGCTACTGAACTCCAGAAGGGCAAGTCAGCTCAGCATGTTTGCCTAACAGGAGCCCATAAGTCACATTTCCAAGACGCCCAAACCTGGGAACCACAGCAATGGAAAGGATACAGGGATAGGAGTTCACCTGTGGATGTTGCCCTGCATAGATGGTGGAAGACTGGGGCTAAAGGGGCTATTGTGCAGCAGCCAGTGACACCGCAGAGCCTCATATTTTCTCCCATTACCTATGCTGCCCTGTACAATTGTGGCCGACTGAGATGAAAGGAAGAGCTGAACTTAGAAAAACCTTTTCTTTTTTTCCCAGTTAATTAGCAATTTTTGGTTATTTTAGAACAGGATTAGAGGACAGAAATAGTCGAGGCAACTTCTGCTAGTGCTAATAAGAATCACAAGTATAAAACATTCCTTTTACAGTATATTATAGATGAATGCCTGTTTCCCTACCCTGTGTGCTGCTGAAACCCCCCCCCCCACAACACTTGGATCTTAAGACGTCTAACACTACCATACCTATTTACTCCCATGAGCAGTGATATTGATTTCATTGGTCGCAAGTCTTCTCAAGCCTAGATGGCCCATCAGACTACCTTGATAAGGCATGCCAGGGAGTGGTGGAGTTGGGGTTATATATTTTAATTCCACAACTCACATGACCAGGAACCCATTCAGGGCTGGGTCAACTCACAACCTTCTTAATGAGTCCAGAATGGGTGTATCTACATGAGACGCTACTGCATAGTGGTTACGAAGCATTTATTAATACTTGTATTAGCAAGTACTAAATAAATGTACAGTAACTGGAGATACTGTGCAGTAGTGCTGGCAAAAGTCTTTTTAGTGACACTTCTGTGCAGTAGCCTAAAAATACTGATCAGTAGTGTATTAACACTGTCCATTCTGTGACGCACTATTGCACAGTATTATTAGGCTACTGAGCAGTCAGCATCTTGTGTAGACATGCCCACTAGGATTCAAACTCACACCTGTGGAGCTATAGCAAGATGCCTGAAGTGCTCTGCCAACACTCCCCATACAGACTTCTTTGGGATTACTCAAAATAGTAGTCACTATGTTTAAAAAGTTTTTGGCAAAATTAGGCACTATGGGTGCTGACAGATGAGGCAGGAGAAAAATGTTTTTCTACTGGGAGCAGCAGCATATTACTTTGACTCAGCTCTGCAGCTTCTGTATAGACTGGGCACTTCAGTGGGGCTTTTTACACTTTTAGCTAAAGCTGATTCAATCAGCTATTAGATAAAAGCTCTAAAAGAGCCACAGTAAAGTGCCCAATATCTACAAATGTTGGGAAAGTCAGGTGCAACTTTTACGCTGTCTCTTCTGGGCATGCACTCGGCCCAGCTCGGGAGCGAGCCAAGTTTAAAGTAAAGCCCCAATTTGTTTGTTTTTTCCATGTCTGCAAGCTTATAACAATATAGACAGTAGGATATACTGTAAGACTGGATACAATATATACTGTAAAAATTAAGACTGCTCAAACCTAGAAAAAAATCTATCTTGTAAAAAAAACTTTCTACTTGGACCAAATTATTTTGATTTTCTATTGTAGGTTAATTTTTGGCTGGTTCTTCTCTGTGGTATTCAATATTCAGTTGATCACTGAGTATTTCCAGTGGTTTTAAATATTACACACCTTTTCTTGCAAAGTGACACAATAATGTAGAGCCTATTACTACACATGTACATTAGTAATAATCATAATCCATCCAAGATATCAAGTTCTGGTACACTGCACAATGGGATGTTTAAAGTCCTGTAGTAAATAACAGACAATGGATGAATTTGATCTTTAGCTGTGCTGTCCAGTGCTGTTATAATAAATGGAGGTAGTTACTGTATCTGAAAACAATTACACATTAGTCCAACTGCTATAATGTGAGAGCCTGTGAAAAGGCCACAAAACCTCCTCTCATTACAGAATATATTTAGGAAGCCTTGATCCAGCAAAATACTTCAGCACATGCATATTTTTAAGTGTACAAGTTGTCCCATTGATTTTTCTTTTGAACCATGGTCTAAGAAACTATGCCGGGATTTTCAATGGAGCAAACAAATTCTTCAAATCTGCCAGTTTTAGAAAGATAACAGTATATGATTAATCGACCCTATTTCATTGGGTTTTTTCATTTTTACTGGTGGAAATGTTTTGAGTATTTCAAATGCTGGAGCTACTTAGTCACCTAAAGCAAGTGGCAATCCTAAGGGACACACAATGTTATTTACTCCCTTCACAGCAATGCTATTTAACTGGCTAAAAAATAAAAATGAAAAGCTAAATTTCATAGCTTTTCACAAATTCATAGGAAGACAGATATGGGAGGGACCTCACGATACCATTAAGTCCCGCCCTCTGCCCAAGGGAGGATTACACCATCCAAGACAAGTGTTTGTCTAACCTGTGCTTAAAAACTATGAGTGATGGAGATTACACCATCTCTCTAGATAATCTGCTTCAGTGCTTAGCCACTCTCATAGCTAGAAAGCTCTTCCTAAATTTCCCTTGTTGAGATTTGTACCCATTACATCTTATTCAGAAATTGCTTTCCAGCACATATTATTCAGTAATGATTTAATAACAGCATACATAAGTTATTTTAATAATAATTTTAAAGGTTTAAGAGATAGGAATACTTTTGGGGTAAAAATCCATAGAGATTATGAATTTAATTAACTGTTCCCACCAATTATATCTCATACTCACATCATAGTAAATGTACCTGTGAACTATTGTTTACCCTATAATATTACTGTGTATTTTCCAAGGATATAATGCTCCCAACTAATTCCCCTCATGTAGGTAGTTTATTTTTCATTATTGTAGTACTAAGAATGTCAATCAAAGATCCAGGGTAAGGATTCCTAAACTCAATATCAGGACTAAGAATACTATCAACAACATGTAAGAAGTAAAACAGGTATAAAAACAGAGGAAGTTTTGAAAAAATTGTATGTGAAAGTAGGGAAAGGAGGAAAATACTATAGAAACATAAAAAAGCAAGAAAAGGTTGCAGCTGAACAGACTGATGAATAAGAGAACCAAAAGGAATCAAGAGGACAGGAAAGCAAGACCTCCCTCCTTCATCAAGAGGAAAAGAGATTAAACCTCTACAGAAATAAACAAAACAAGGCAAATAGGACACACAAGGAAATATGAGGTGGTAATATGTAAGCTTCATTATTCATTGCCACTTGCTTGGAGTGATATACATAATTTACCTTGTTAGTCCATTGTTTATGGGAAATTCAGCCATCCCAAAATGATAGCCCGTGCTTTGAGAGAACATGATGACACATGGGACAAACTTGTAATATTTTTCATATTCTTATGTAAGATTTGTTCCCCCCTTTCTTTTCTTCCTGTACTTTTGGCTTTTTGTTCTCTTTGTCTTTCCACATTTATCAGCACAATTTCTGTATATTAATTTTCTTCTCTGCTAACCTGGTGCATACATGTTAAATTATTAGACAGAGGTTTATGCTGAAACACAGCATGCAAAAAGTTGTCCCATGTACTTGTTTTCCCTTTATCTAGCAGATATAGGGAAAATGAGTAACAGCAGTACAAGATAGTATATTGTATATAAGATTGCATATGAAATTCCAGTATTTATTATATTACCTACTGTAAGAGGAAAAGATATATTAAGGTTTATGAATGAGAGTAAACAGTTAAAGTTGAGTTGTTATCTTTCCTAATATTCCAGTGCCTATATTCCTCAACCTCAAGTTGTATTCATGCTGTCTTTTTGCATGGAATATATTTAGTTTGCAATCCTGCATTTAGGAATAGGGATGCATTTAGGAATAGGACCCTCTAACCTCATGGGGTTCATAATTCAGAATGAGGATCTCACATACCAGCACACACATGCTGTCACAGAAGTGGAAAGGTTGCCTACATTATTCATTATGCCCTGAGTAATCTTTGAATATTACTCTGGAGATATTCTAGAATGAGTGCCAGTAAAACCTTTATGGCATACTTTTTCATCAGTTGTTTTACATTTTTTATTGGTACCTCTACTCCTGGAAGCCAAGTTGCCTTAGTTACCATGACAGACTAGTGGGGGAAAAAAAAACATAATAAGTTTTTTAAATCCCCTAAAATTAGCTTTTTTCCCCCTACATATCAGTCTGCAGTGATTTTAAAAGTGCAATATCTCAATAACTCTCCAACATAGTACAGCATAGTTATGAAATTTCCTAAATCACTGTTTCTTCATTGCATTCAGATCCTCAAATCAGGGGTAAATTGTGAAGGCACACATGCACATGCGTACATGCACAAAAGTGTATATTTGTATCTGAAAGAGTAACTGTAGATACATTTGCACATACCTCTGTATGAAACACAGTTAAAGAAATTACATTCTGATATGAACTGATGAACATCAGAATGGGAACACGGTTGTGCACAAAAGTGAAGAATCTGGGAAGGTGTTAGACAGAATGTCCCAGCTGATTGCTAATAAAACCCTTATGCCACAATTTTATGTCACAGATGAGAGAGAAAATACACTGAAGCATAATCTAGACACTGTTTTTAATTAAGGGTGACTATTTTTTAGATCCATGCAGTAGAATAGCAATGGGGCCAACTCAGTAGCATAACTAAAATGGGAGGGGATGGTAAAAAAAGCAACAACTAAAACTGCCATTGCCAGTGCCTCATACTCAACCCAGGGCATGCTTGTGGGCCAACTGCACCAAGACTCCAATGAAGCTCAAAAAAAACCGCTACAAATTATATAAAATAGCTTGAATCCATCTTAAAATGTCATGTATCTAAGATCCAAACATTGGAAAGTTGGAAATCACATTTCCTCCAAGATAGAGCTGTCATTTCTAGCCCTGAAGAACTCCAGGGAGCTGACTTGAATATGTGGGATTTTTCAGATGCTCCTCACTCTGGTCAGTTCTGAGAGCTTTGTTTGGTCGGTTTTAGTTTCAGGAAGAAGGCAGCATGGGAATTATGTATTTCAGTGGATGAAACGTCTTTTAGTATTTTGTTTGCTTTTAAGATGGCAGGTTTTTGAAGCTTCTCTAGCGGTTTACAAATGTCAGAAGGTATTTAACACTGAAAAAAGGAAATCACTTTCTTTAGCATAACTTTAAATAACCTTGGAACTTTTTGCCATTGATACCTTTGAAGCAAAGAATTTAGTAGAATTCAAATACAGGTTAGTCATGAAAACATGCATAAGTGTGGACACACCTAACTGTGCAACAGTTCCCAAATGTCACTGACTGGGAACCAGTTCAGAGTTGTTGCGGGTTAGTGTCCAAATGTACAGTGGCTAGCATTGCAGGTAGCACAGTCACTTTTTAGGTGGCTATGACACCAGGGATTGAGAGCGAAACCCCAGTTTAGCAAGTTAAGGATGGGAGTGCTTGTACCAAGTTTTAGGGCTTCTCAGAATATCAGTGCCCTGGGCATTTTCACTGCTTTCCATTGCCTCCTAAACACGAGTTCAGTAAAGTTAAGTAGCCAGCACCTGAATGAACTCTGCAGTGTGGTTGTCTGACATGGGGTGCTTGGAGGAGGGAGAGAAGGGAGTATGTTGACTGATGTTATGGATTCCCAGGGTCTGAGGGAGCATGATGGGGCTACAGTCAAGTAGGGAATGAGCGTGTTGTTAGAAAAATAGTTTTTATTGAACAAGACGTGCAAGGGAGAAAAACTGATAAAAAGTACCAAGAGACAGTAGATCTTGACACTAAAAATATGATTAAAAAAAAATAAAAACAGACAAAGGTCAAGTCCAGATAATTACAACATACTCCTCATAGGCCAAACTGTGCAGCTCTCACCAGACCATCAGAATAGCTCTGCTGTAAGTTCTGTGCAGGAGACAGGACAGATCATTGCTGCTGCAGGAGTGAACTGACCTCTAAACCCAAATCCACCTCCTGTTTCTATCTCCTGGGGAAATACGCCCTTTACCAGGCACTGTGCTATTTGATACAGTGTTCACTAAGGCTAGGGACAGACATTCAAAAAGCCTGAGTCTGAATTGATTCAATCTTTGCAGGTTAGTCTAACCTGGGTAGGCTGAATCAGTTTGTAACTGCACAGACATCCCAGACATGCAGGCACATGCCTGCAGTGGCTTAGGTCAGAAGTTGGGGGCAGCCCTTGCATCCCTTCCACAGCACTGAGCTAAGTGGGGCGTGGCCAGATCTGGCAGGATGCTCTGATTAGCCCAGCAGGGAATTGATAACAGTGTTTATCACCCCTAACTCAGTGTTTATCACCCCATTAAGAAAACAACAGAGGGACTTTACCAGCTAGCTGTTGATTCAGCACTGAACCCAAGCCAGTATGTGGTCTGCTAGCCAATACACAGACACCTCTCCACAAGGCAGAGGGGAGAGGGGAATTCCTGCTTAGCAGGGAGTGGTAAGAGGGAGTGGAGGAGCAGCCTGCAGTCTCTGGATCTCTAGCCAGGGAGCACATGGGAGGGGCTAGCTCTGCTGTGGACCAGAGAGCCCCGACCAGCCCAGAGAGCATGCCGGGATGCCAGGAGTGTCCGGTTTATCTTAAACCAGCAAGGGGTCTGGGACAGATATTTCATAAACCAGTTTGAGCCAAATCAGTTAAGTCTGATCCTACATTCAATGAAGTTTATCTCAAACTGGTTTCAGCCATTTTCAAACTGGTTTATGTGCACTGAACATCTATTCTGTTACAGGTTTAAACCAGTTTCTGATCACTTAAATTGGTTTATGTGTGAGGTCTGTCCCTAGCCTCTGAGATGTTCCTGATGTTCCTGCACCAGTTTAGGGCTGAACCTCTCAGACATGGAAGACCCTGTGTTTTTCAGTGACTTGTACTGTGCTGAGTATTAGATTACTCATTTTCACTTCATATACAGCAGTGTCCTAATAGCCCATCTCTTCCATCCATTCTACCACCTTGAGAATAGGTAGCCAACATAACACTTTTATTTCAAATGTAGATGGCAGATCTCACTCACACACACACATATATAATCACTCCTAATTAAGGCAGTTTGCCTCCTTAGTTAAAGCTGGGGGATTAATTCAGAAAGCTGATTTGGCCCTCATTCACATAAGATTCCATTTGAATTGAGTCCCTCAGCAACTTGTGGGTTGCTCGTAGGATCTGATTTCGAGAAAACACCTCCAGATTTGACCCACTGTGCCAAAGGAGCAATTCATCTGCAAAAATAGCATACATTATACTAACTATGTCTAATTTCTATCTGCTTTATCTAGGCAGGCTTCATAAACAAAGAGTACTGTTTTCTGATGAGTGTTAAGGACAGCATCATTTTTGGATTCATAAGTCCTCTGCTTTACACAGCTGCATGAACTATTTTTCTAGTGTTCTGGATTTCATAAGTGGCTAAGAGGTTTATGGATAGTCAATTTAGAGTTGGATGATATAACCACCATTCTAATGTTATGTTTTTCTAGTTATTTTATTCTGAAGATTGTGGTTAAATTAGTATCAATACCCTCAGGAAGTTTTGAGCTCTTGTTTCTCCTTCCTTATAATACATTGTTTGAAATGTTATTTCTATAGACTAACATTCTATATGGATCGCTTAGTTTTTTCCAAATTCCAAATGAGGCAAATTTGGGCCTAATAAAACAGGTTCAGCATCCCCCAATTGCAAAAAGAGTTACAGCTACTTACAGCAAAGTGGAATATGACCCAGTGCCACAAAAGAAAAGAAGTATTTATCTTACAGTAATTATTTTTGGAGGGTAAATCAAGAGATAAAATGAATTAGTGCATAGCATTGTCATGCCTAAATAGCATATTTCTGGGCAAGTTTGTGTCACTCGTTGCTCACGTAAAATCATTTGATACTATGTTTCATATTCTTGTTTGTGTTAAATATTATCACAGCGTAAGAGAACGTTGTCTAGAAGAGCAAAGGAGACGGAGGCAACGGGCAACAAAGAAAATCAGTACCTTTATTGGCACTTTTGTACTTTGTTTTGCACCTTATGTAATTACAAGGTAAGTTAAATACCTCCCTACTGAAATTCTGTAAGCACCACCTCAGAAAAGTAGGGCAACTGCTGTATTAGTGAATCAGAAAACAGAATATTAATTTTCAAGTATCCTACTCTCTTCAAAAAATTTTGTCAAACATTTCCAGTTTTATGACAGGGATTGCATTCACTGCACTAATGATACTGTATATATTGTATAGTTCATATTCAATCCAAGTCTTAATCAGACAATGGGCCAGACTTTGATCTCAGCATTCCAGGAGACCAAGTTTCTGAACTGGTGCTCATAAGAGGAACTCAGGAGTCACTCCACAAATGTCATTGGATCGGACACTATACTCCCTATTCACACTGAATATTAACTCACCTCACTGATTGTCTCACTGAGAACAGTGGGGGTCCTGATAGAATAAGGTACTACTCAGCATGACTAAATCTATCAGAAACTGATCAAAAGAGATCAGACAGAAAGGAGGATATGGGCAACAGACTTAAACGTGAATTTTGTATGATTGGATAGAACATAGTCATAAATAGAATGTCAAAGCTTTCATGAGTCACAGCTAAAATAAAATTTCTTGTGATATACAGTCAGATGTCATTATCTATTAGGCCTGTGTGAAGCTTCAGTTCCTGATTTGATTCAGCTTGATTTGGTGGCTGAATCTCTGAATCTGAATTGAATCAGAGGACACTTTAATCTCTCTGAATCGAATCAGAACCCTCTGAATTGATTCAGAGAGATTCGGAAAGATTTGGCGATTTAGACATAGACACAGCTTTAAATGTTTTTTCTACATACATGTTTTCTCTAGGTAGCAGGCAGCTCACGAATGTTGCGATGCTGGGGCACATGGAGTGTCCCACAGATGCACAGGGGGCTCCCCAGCATGCTTGGCAGCAGACCCGGAAGTCAACCAGAAGCACTTTTGGTCTAATTCCAAGTCCACTGGGGAGCGCACTGCAGGGGCCCCCTCTCGCACCTCCTCGGCTCAGCGACTGGTGCCTCCTGGGTCTGAGGGGGGCACCCAGGGTCCCCCCATGGTGGATCACTGAGCCAGGGAGGGAGCGGGGTGGGGGGGAATCCCGCTGGTTCCCCCGTGGACCCGGAAGTGGACTGGAAGTACTTCCGGTCCACTTCCAGGTTCTCTGCTGAGCACGTGGAGGGCCCCCTCCCCATACTCCTGTAGGATGTTCCATGTGCCTCAGCATTGCAGCATTCACAAGCCACACTGGTAACCTTGAGGTATATAGAAAAAACATTTAAAGCTGTGTCTATGTCCGAATTGCTGATTCTCTGAATCAACATCAAATCTTCAGATTTGGACTCGGCTGAATCGAATCAGGGACTGTGATCTGAATCAACAAATCGAATCACTGTCCCTGATTTGGGCCAAATCCAAATTGAAAACGGCCTGCTTCGCACACCCCTATTATCTATCTGCTAGCTTATCTTTGAAACTGGCTCCTATAAGAACTACAAAATTATTCTTATGAAATAAATGTATTAAAGATAGAACTCACATAAGCATTTTGGATTTATTTACACAGAAAACGAATTTGCAACTTCTTTCATTAATGAAGGACTTTAAAAAAAAAAAATAGCAGGGTTTGTTCTGACCTGGAAAATGGAAATCACTTCACATTCTATTAAAAATGAACTACTGGTAGCCAAATTCAGCCCCCCAAAGTGGGCATATCCTCAAAAGTTATTGTATTGCATCCTGTATATGTATTTTTAACAGAAGAGTTAATGAAAAGGCTCTCGAATGCTATAGCACAGTGGTGCTTCTAATGTGGCATTAATCATGTAATATCCATGACAGCAGTAACCAATTAATGCATGCTGTTTATCTGTAATTGAATGTGACTATATTTTATTCTTAAATTCTATTTAACAGCAGCAATCAAGTACTCAATGAAACTCATTCTAAGGGGTTATGACATATTTTATATGATTATAGTCACCTAGCCATCACTTCCTGTTTGATGACATCCACAATACAATATTTTATTGAGCTAACTTCACTCTACATTAGCATTTCCACTAAATGACAAGCATTTTTTGAAGTTCAGAGTTATAGCCCAGGGCACCTCTCCTCACCTGAAGTGTCATTAGACACTGATCTTATCAAAACTTCTCAGATGCTGTCCAGCCCCACCAGTACTTGAGTTCCTGCTGGGTGACATGCAAAAGTCACTATCAGCCTACAACTAAGACTTGCTTATGTCCTAACTCAAGCCCAAGCAGTCATATCTCCAAAGCAAGATCTTGAACTTGGCGATATCTTACATGTCTCACCTAATCCTTTAGGTATATGCATAGGAGGACAACTAAGCTGTAATGTTTTCCTTACCCAGTGAATATTTAGTCATGCTTATGAAGTGGAACAGCTCCAGTAGGAAAGTGCTCCATCAGAGAATAGTTAATAAACTTGGGATGTGGGAGACTGAGATTCAAATTCCTGTTCCAAAATTAGGAACTGCCAAGTTTTGAACCCATATCGTCTACATCTCTTCTGAGAATTCTGTGTCTGGATTTTTTTTTCTACCTATAAGAAAAACTGGATTTAAGACCCACCCCCGGTAGCGGATTCAGGGTCTTATGTGGAGGACTATACTTGCTTGGCCAGAGATAGGTGCCTACAAATATCAGCAACAATGTCTGATCATTTTTCTTGGCATTATAGTCCTAGCTAGCCTTGGTGGCCCTCTGTCCAGTTCGTTTCTGAGTATTCCTTCTCCAGACCTTGCATGGGAAACCTGGGTATGAAGCTTAGGTTGAAGATTCCTCTCAGTAGGTGTTTACTAGGGCTGTGTGAAGCTTCAATCCCTGATTCAATTCGGTGGAGATTTGGCCCGATTGGGTGGCTGAATCTCTGAATCCAAATCCAATCAGAGGACACTTTAATCTCTTTGAATCGAATTGGAACCCTCCGAATCAATTCAGAGAGATTCAGAAAGATTCAGAGATTCGGACATAGAGACAGCTTTAAAAGTTTTTTCTACATACCTGTAGGTGGCTATGTGCTGTGAAGTTGGGGAGTATGGAATGTCCCACAGAAGCATGGGAGGCTCCCCAGCATGCTCGGCAGCAGACCCAGAAGTGAACCAGAAGAGTGAGCAGGGCCCCTCCACCCTTGCCCCCCCAGCTCAGTGAGTGGTGCCTCCTGGGTTGAGTGAAGCACCCCGGGTCCCCCTGCAGCTGATAGCCGAGCCAAGAAGGGGGTGCGGGGGTCCCCCCTGCGTGCTCCCTGGAAGACCCAGAAATGGACCAGAATTACTTCCGGTCCACTTCTAGGTTCACCACTGAGCACATGGAGGGCCCCCGTGCACTCCTGTGGGATGCTCCATCTGCCCCAGCATCTCAGTGTTCATGAGCCACACTGGTACCTTGAGGTATATAGAAAAAACGTATAAAGCTGTGTCTATGTACGAATCGCTGATTCTCTGAAACAGTATCAAATCTTCAGATTCGGATTCAGCTGAATCGAATCAGGGACAGTGATCCAAATCAATGAATTGAATCACTGTCCCTGATTCGGGCCAAATCTGAATCTGAATCAAATAGGGCCTGCTTCGCACACTCCTAGTGTTAAAATTCCTCTGAAGATCTAGTTCTCTGCTCCTGATCCAGCAACAATTCTAAGTACATGTTTGAACTTTAAGTTTGTGAGCAATCCTGCTGATGTCAATGGGGTTGCCCATGGGTTGCAATATACCTGAGTGGGTTTTTTGGATCAGGGAGACAGTTCTCAGTACTCTGGAGGACCTTTATGTATCCTAGATATATATAGACTTATCTATTTATCTTTATATTACCAACTAACATTATCATGCATATCTTATTTTCTCCCTGTGACCTTTTAGTAGGAAAATTAAAATACTTAACTTATTGATTCATTGATTAGAAAAGGAAAATAGACTATTTCAGGCTCTAGGCACTTCAAGTAATTTTTCACTCGTGTAAGTAAATACTCACTTCATGTGGCAATAATGTGATTCTAAATTAATTACCAACTGTATAATATGAGCAGAAATTAGCCTGCCCACAAGCTGCTATAAAATAGATTCTGTTTTTTAAGGAACGCCCCCCCTCCCCCCCATAAAAACTCCTCTACAGAATATTCGACAAATAAGGCCATATTTTCATAACCGGTTGACAGAACTTTGTATGCAAATCTTGTTTGTGCAAATGGGCATTTGGGTACAGAATTCCCATTGGGGGTATCCATTTGTCTGCTTGTGCATATTAATACATGATTTCCATATGCAATTTTGAGTTGTTAGTTCTGAGAAACTTGGACTGGTAGCCTCAGTTGCTGTGAAGTACAGCTATTTTTCTCCTGGGTAAAATCTCTGTCAGTACAAACTTAGCAGTATTGCTCTCTATCATATTTTCCTGCTGACAGGTGGGTTCCCTTGACACTCGGAAATGACAATGGCTAGAAATAAAACTTTCTAGGGTTAACAGGTCAGGAGATACTGCCACTATGGTTTCTTGCAAAATCTGGCAGGTCACAACATATACACACATTTATAAAGCAATACTGAATGTTAATGAAGCCTGGGAACAATCACTAAGGAATAGTCAACTTTGTATCTTATCCAAAGCACTAAGTATTAAAAGAGAGCTGCCAGAAGGAGACTTTTTGGTTTCTTTGCTTTATTGTTCTGTAAACAATATAGATGTAAAGGTGGTTTTAAAATTATAAAATTATTTTCATACCTGTAGAGCTACAGTGCCACCTATTTTTTTTTTAATTAAAAAACCATTAAAGTCAAATTCTGATGTCAATAAGATATGTGTGAAGAAAATTGAAGGCCAAATTTGACTCTTACTACTTTGATACATACTGAAACATTAAAAGTTCAGGCTAAAGGGAGAGCCTGAACTAGATTTCTGGGAAGATCGGCGGATTTATTTAGACAAGTACATATTCTAAAGTCCCAAAGCGTCTGTTGGTTGTGTTTCATTCCTTAATGGTAAAATGTTCCAACTGAGTATCTGGCTTATACAGTGTTTTTCCCGTAAGTCAGTTTTCAGTATACAACAATGAAAAACAGGCATGTTATAAAACTCTTTCAGTGCATAAGTTTGCTTTAAATGTTTACAACACAATATTTCATTATAATGAATAGTTAGATGGGAATCAGATGTTGCCTTAAACCACAAACGAAACTTTCTCGCCTGTTGACTAAAAATGACGTAAAAGAATGTGTTATCCACCTGATACTATGCACCTTCAAATAATTATAAAATTCTAAAATATTAACAAAATATTACAGGAAAACAGCTTTGAAGCTTTGAAGTTATAAGGAGTTTGAAGATCAGACAGTTACTACAGTGGCTTATGAGACCAAAGAATGGAATTATGTAGCTGCATCAGTGGAATTTAAATTTACAGGTGGCACTAAAATATTAATGCTGCTTCACTAAAAGTGACTGCTTGTTGCCTGATATGGTCCATGAAAATCAAAACTGGAGGCATATAATTTCCCTCATCAACTAGAAACAAAATTTTTTTTCCGAGTTGATAAGGAATATGGTCTCTCTTGAATGAACAGTGTAGAATCCTCTGTGTGCTGCATTCAGCATTGAGCTCTCTGTGCTTTTCTTTGCCTAGTTTATAGCTAATTTTATTGCCAAACAGTAATGCACTATGTGTTATGGAAATTATAAGTTTCAATGGCACTTGAGGAAATGTAATTTAACGATGTACTAAAAATTCTGTTGATAAAAGTGTAGGCTTTTTGATAGGCATAAATCACTAGAAAGAAAAACAGTGAGTCTTGAAGTGGTTTTAGAGAAGACTGATTAAAATTCATTGAACTGATTGACACAGACTCAAATGCAAATTTCTCCACATCTTGGTCATACAAGGCAACCACTGAATGTAATGTAGTTGCATCAGACTCCATCAGAGCTCACACTCAAAGCATGGAAAGAAAGTAAAGCCACAAACTGAAGTTTGTTGTAGGTAACTGCAAAATGCTACATTTGGAAAAGGGAAATCTGATGCCTAATTAAAAATGGGGAATGACTGGCTAGGCAGCAGTACAAGAGAAAAAGATCTGAGTTATGCTGAAGCATAAAATAAGCCTGTGCTGTTATTGCAGAAAAAATGAATCTCATTCTGACACAAAAGATATGGGTTATTATTCCACTCTACTTGGCACTGCTGAGACCTTGGGTGGAATACTGTGTAGTGCTGGACACTGCATTTTAAGAATAGAGAAGACAATTAGGATTCGGGAGCGAGAAGGAAGAACGATAAAAATGTAAAAGCCTCATTTATGAGGAAATGTTGAAGGATTTGACTAATCATAAAGGGAGTGGTGACCACATATTCTCTATGTCCATTGGGAAGGAACAAACCAAGGAAGCAGATTCAGTTGCAGCAAAGAAAGTTAGGTTGAGAACTAAAAAAAAAAAACCTCTCTAACTGTTGGGGTGGTGAAATATTGGGCTAGGCCACTTACAGATTTTGTGGCGTCTTCTTTATCAGAGATGCATAAGAGCAAGGTTATACAAATGTATGTGAGGGAGGGACTAGATGTTTATATCTTGTCTCTGTTCAGGGGACATGATTAAATGATATCCCAAGGTAACTTCTCAACACTACATTACTATGGTGTAAAGATTCAATCATTTTTAGCATTTCTTTCTGTGATCCTTTGACTTTCCCTCCACACCTCACACACACACTTTGCTCATGTACCTCTTCTCTCTGTTACCAAGCATTTCTAGAAGACTGTGCAGATTGATATCAAGATAAGAGAACTCGAACAGACTTTTGAACTTTGTGAATGAAAGATTTCAGCATTACAAGACTCTGATTCTGAGCCAGTCACAATGGCTAGTATAAAATAATTTGACAGGGAAACTATGCTATAGGATTTAAAATAAATAGTCAAATATTATCTTCAAGGGTTGCCCCTGTGCAGTGATAAGATTTAACTTTCCTAGTCTGTATACATCTGAACTTCCTCCACATAATGCTGATATGAATGCAAATGGATATTGAAGGCACAAGTGTAAGCTGACTTTATTATGAGAAGTTTATTGGCAGGAGATGGAGTGAGGAATGATGAGAGCACAGGTGGTTTTCATGCACAAATCAAGAAAAAACAAATGAAAACGGATGTGCTAGAAGTGAAGCTATCATATTAAAGTGCAAGAAATTAGGCCTGTGCGAAGCAGCTAGTATTCACTTTGGAGCCGATTCGGGGGACAGTGATTCAGTTTGGTGATTCAAATCACCGCCCCAAATTGAAACAGCCAAAACTGATTCGGAGATTCGGCTGCTGACAAATCAGCCAAATCTCCGAATCACACAGGCCCCATCCCCCACCTACTCTCCCAGCCCGGCAACGGCTGCCCTGCTCACCCCAGCTCCCAGCACTTTGAAAAAAAAAAAGCACAGACTCACCGGGTGCTGCTGAGTGGGGGGGGCAATCTCCACTGCCCCCCACTGTCCCACACTGTGTGGGGGGCTCTGCATGAGCCCCTCTGACCACCCTCCCCACTGTCCCAGTCCCCCATGGCTGCCCTGCCTGCCCCAGCTCCGGCCCTTTAAGGAAAAAAGCAACAAAAACCACCAGACTCACTGGATCCTGCCCGGCAGGGGGTGATCCCCACTGCCCCCTACCATGTGGGGGACTCTGCATGAGCCCCCTGAACCCTGAGGCTGCTGCAGTAGCTGGTGAGTTCAGGGGTTTTTTTTCTTAAAGGGCCACAGCTGGGTTGCATGGGACGGCCATGGGGGGGGCTGAGAGTACAGGGGGGTTGGGGGCTTATGGCAGAGCCTCCCATGCAGCATGGGGCAGTGTGGGGCAGCGGGGATCACCGCCCTATCCAGCAGCACCCAGCGAGTAGGGGCTTTTTTTTAAAGCACCAGGAGTTGGGACAGACAAGGCAGCCATGGAGGGGCTGGAGGAGCGGGCGGGGGTTGGGGGGGCCTGGCAGGGGTCCCCCTATGGTCTTCTCCCCTCTCCTCCAGCCCACCCCCACCCCTACTTACCAGCTCGGAGTCTGTGTCCAGCTCCTTGCTGCAGCAAGTGGGGATTGCCTGAATCATCGAAGCTCTCCGAAACTTTTCTGAATCGATTCGGAGAGCTTTGAATTGATTCGGGGCCTTTAATTGGTCCCCTGATTCAATTCGGAGATTTGGCCACCAAATTGAGCTGAATCTCCTCTGAATTGAATCAACACCTGAAGATTTGCACAGCCCTACAAGACGTAATTTAGGAAAGTTCAATAAGCTTGATGGACGCTTACCTTTCTGCTGCGCTGCCTCTTAAATCCCTTCCTTTCACTGTTCCCAAAATAATATGCAAGGGCATATTTGGACCTGTTACTAGTCATAAAATCAGTTTTAAGCAACAAGCTTCAGCCTACAAAAGTAATATTAAAAATGTTTATATCTTAGTGTAGGGCACATAAAAGGGTTCTCAGTATTAGCATTCCTAGAACCTCCAAATGAATCTCCGGGTCCACTGTGCTAGGCACAGTGCAAACACGACGGTAGGATGCTCCTTCCCTGAGGAGTTCACAGCCCAAATGGCCAGGAAAAACAAAGGGTGGGATGGGCAGGGGAAGCACAGGTAGTATATAAGGTGAACAGCACAGCCGCTTCAATAATGTAGGCCTCCTTATTCCCAGTCCATTGCTCTGTCCATTGGATGATACTATTTCTTAATGCCATTTCAAAAAGCAAGATGAAGCGATGATTTAAGAGACAGCTTAATAAAACAAATGAGAAAATCTAATCCTTTGTAAGACACTTGAATTATTAAAACTATTGTTAGTATTCCTTCAGAAACCAAGCCTCAATCATGGTTCCCAAAAAAGCATTGGGACTTTCTTTTTCCTGGAGGAACCCTACCAATTAATTCATTTTCTATATACAGATTCAGCAGCACCTGCAGCTGGAAACAGTGTTCAGCAAAGATTTGATTTCCAAGAGCAGATTGGAGCTCTTTCATCTGAAAGAGCAGGTCATGCGTCCTTTAAAAGCTAGTCTCCCTCAGAAAAATCAATTGTTTTTCAACAACAAACATAGATTGAACAGACCTTGCCTTTCAGTGCTTCTCAAAGGCATTGCAAGAGAAAATTGTGGAGCATTTTCAATATTATGTCAACCATGCCTAAAATATCAGCACAGAATGAACTATTTCTATTAATAACAGTGCAAAAGACCTCATGTTATGAAATGCCTTCTTTCCCTTATGCTTTGAAGCATTTACATGATCCTATCATTTATATTGCTATGTTGTAAATGTGTACGTGCTCTCCGTTATAAGATTGATTCAGTAACCAGAAGATTTCTCTAATAGTGTCCCAAGTTATCCCACCATAATAAACTTTCCCACTCTCTGCTAGGGCCCGCTCAAACTCCTGTTTAATTTTTCCATTGTGTTTAATAGAGGTCCGGCTAGTCACCTATTATTGAGCACCTCATCAGATGCATAATACTTGCTGGTTGCTAGGGCCAGCTAGTTCATCAGTGCCGACTGTTAACAATACTAGTTAATAGTAGGTGCTGACAAACAGGAAGAATTACTGTATATGGTTCCTCTGTGAGAATAAATACGTCTCTGAACTATCAGGTGTTGCTAAAGAGCACTATATACAGTACTGCCCTGCAGTGCTCCATATAGACTGTTCACTAGCTTGACAACTGATGCTTCTCAATCTATGACAATATTTAGAAAATCATACTGGGCAATTTGAAGACAAAAGCACCTTTTAAGAGTAGAGAATTCATTTACTCACTACAATTCATTTTAGATTGTGGTCAAATAAAATAATTCTATGATTGAAGAAGTATGAGGAAGGGAATGTACTGCAGTCTAGCCGTATCTGCTGAAATTGGTAAGAAGAAGCTAAACCACAATTATTCACCTCAAGTTTCATCCAGGGGTGAAGCATTGTGGTTTAGCTTCACTCACTCCAGGACAAGAACAAACAAAGCAGTTACAATGAATTATGGCTACAATGAATTAGCTGATGCTAATAAGTCTTTCCCTTGGCACTTTAAAGTGGTATAATTGTTTGCCTGCCCATGCCCTTAGTGTGACAGTAATATTAGTTTAACAAACAGTGGGCTCATCTACATATGCAGTTTACTGCAGCACTGGAGAATTTGCTCTGTAGTAAAACATCATTGTCTACATGTGAGCCTGTATTAGGGCTCAGTATATTAATTAACTCCGCTGTAGGATAGTAGTGTCTGGGATAAGTACAGTCCTATAGTGAGTCATTTAGTGCACCGAAATGCACATGGAGATGATGACCAGGGCTGGCTGGGTACATTTGTAAATGCTGCACCCGGGAGAAATAAACTCCCGGCAAAGTGAAATTTTGCATGCAGCTTTGCACTGAAGATTATGCTCAATGTATTACCATTACAGTTCTATAATGTCTGCTCATTAACAAATACAAACTGATAAAATGCATTATTTAAAAATAGTACTTGAAGAAGGACAAAGCAAAAAAATCAGGTTTTTTCTTTATTATCCAAGACCTTGTAAAAAATAGGTGTCCCAGGAGAGATCAGAGAAAGCAGCATTCATTTTTCAGGCAGGGCTTGGAGAAGTAAAAGATAATGACTGAATGTGTGTTACCCATCATAAGACTTTCCCAAGTAGAGGTGGGCAAATTTTTTGGCATATAATAAATTTAATGAAAAATGCAATTTGTATCATCCCCTAATTATGTGTCAACTCAACTGGAGATTTTATATATAGGGTTCTGGGTTTTTTTAAGTTTTAGCTGGAAAAAAATTACAAAACTCCAGAAGGTGCCAGCACACTTTTACACAGTAGTTCAATAGTTCCAAGTGCTTACTTGCAATTTGGAGGCATGGGTTCAAATCTCCCTCCCCATCACCCCATCCCACTCTTTACTTTTTATGTGACCCCCCCTCCCTTCATCACATAAAGAGTAGATTTGAATTTAGGTTCTTCCATCTTCAGGACAGTTTCCTAAGCACCACGCTGTATTGTATTCTGAGGTGGGTTTCTCAATCACTCTTTTATAGCTCTTCCACTTCATATCAAATACTTTAATAGTCAATGAGACTGAGAGCAAGAAAAAGAGAGTGATTCTCGAACCTAAATCTTACTCCTTGGGCCAGTGAATGTATAATTCTTTATACAAAGTGGAACAAAAAATATTCCACAGCTTGAAGGTAATGGGAGCATGGGAAATGTGGGTTCAAACTGCTGGAAATGGAATTTAGGTCACCCCTATTACAAGCAAGCTATGTGGTTAAGAATACCACCTCCTCAGTCATTCTAGTAAATTTAGCCCTTCGTTCCCTTTGCTTTTCCTAGAAGAGTTATGAAATGAAATGCTTTACTTCATGTTAAACAAACCAACGTTTTGTTTTGACAAGAAAATTCTGGAAAACTAATTAAATTTGGCATGATCCAAACACATTATTTTTAAGTGCGTTGGTTCAGTTGAAAAACAACTGAATGGGTCTCTTCCTGAACTAGTTAGTGTAGTACTAGCAATTTGTTCCGTTTGCACCAGTACTTTGGATATGCCTGTGTCTCAGTAACATTTGTCCTCTTGTTTCTTGGCAGACTGGTAGAATTATCTGTAGACAATATCGATTCTCACTGGGGAGTCATTTCCAAGTGCTTGGCATACAGCAAAGCTGTTTCAGACCCTTTTGTGTACTCCTTACTACGACATCAGTACAAGAAGACGTGGAAAGATATCATTAACAAAATCTTAAAAAGGAGCTCCATAAATTCTTCTGCCCTCACAAATGAATCGCACAGTCGGAATACAATGCACACCAATGAATGAGAGAGCCGGTAAGGAATCTCCACGAGGCGTAGAAGAACACAGGAACAAAAGTAACTGACATATCCCTAGTAAGTGTCAGCAGCTAAACGTGGTTTCGAAAGCTGATTGACGTCTAGCCTGTACCTCAGCAGCAGCCTTTATAACAACTTCCAGGGTGAAGATGGCTGCTTCATGCATCTTTCTTTTATCTAAAGTGCTCTATCGAAACCTGATCTGGCAGGCTTTACGAACACAAGTCCCACACTGACTTCCATGGGGGATTATGTATCTATGAAGGGAGCCGTACCCAAAGCAAAACTAAAATGATATGGGGTCCATTTTAATACTAGTCTAAAAAGCTTGGCTTGCACATGTTGCTGGCTCCATATAATGTGCCACCAATGCAGGAGTTGATCCCTTTTTCTGACATTAGAGAATGATCCTACCCAGGCTGTTTGAGTAGGCCCCTAATGAAAAGCTCTATAGCACTTCAAAGGTGGTCTACCTGTTTACTGATGTGCTTATACGGTGCACAATATTTGAGCTCCGGTTTCTTAGTTCGTTTTGAAACATCCTGTAGAGATGCACAGAGATTGAAGTCTCCTCTACAGAGTGCAGCTGAGTGGTTTGATAAAGGACACTTTTCCTTACTAAGATTTAGTAAGGAAAACTTTTCCTTTACTAAAAAGTAAAGAACACTTTTCCCTCCTAAACCTTGTAGATTTTTCAGGGTAATTTCTATAGATCCATTAGTTTCCTGTCTATTAAATTCTCAAGGACTTTCCCTCATAGAAGGGTACACAGAGATAAAAAGCAAAGGGTGTACATGCCCCCATTCATCAAACCCCTTACCAAGTTTAAGTTGTGCAGGGATGGATTTTCCCCAAAGACTTCAGGACTGGATCCAGAACATTTCCAGAACATTTTGAAGGAGTTTTTATTAATTTTCTTCACCAAATCTTTACATCTTTTTTACTTATTTTTAAAGCATTGGTAGGCTCAAAGCTGAGCCCTGAATTGAACTTTCTGATCTCCAACTTGGGCTGGATCAAAAACCATGGATCTAAATTCTCCTAAATTCTCCTAATTCTCCTAAATTCTCCTAATTCTTCTCACTTTTAATCCTAATCAGAGTATTCCCAAATTTCAGAGCATTTAGATTTGACCCCATACAGAGCTAGGTTCAACCTGTAAAATCCAAACTAAAGGCAGATCTGGATGTGTAGCTTGAAATCCAAACTAAAGGTAGATCTGGATGTATAGCTTGAAGTTGGTCCTATCTCTGCTTTATAGGTAAGATTTCTTTTTAGTATTTATATGAAAAAGCAGCATTAATAAACACATTTTTAATTCCATCTGCTGTTGTTAATGTAGATGTACATATTGGCTAAATTTTCTGAGTCAAGACAATCCTATGATAACACTTCTAGAAAGAGATTTTACACATTAACTACACTTGACCCAGCATTTAAAATAAGACTCTTTACTGAATGTAGTTCAATACAATTCTGGTCTGTCAGGATTATTCAGTTAACCTTATTCCTCCAGTTATAACTAGTTGGTAGCTGACTTCATAATTAAGTACCATTTAGATACCTGACCCTGAAGCCATCATCCAACAATTCATACAGAATTACATTCATTGATCATTTTGACTTTGCAGCTAATTTGTCACTCTTCTTGATTCACTGAAAACCAAGAGTAGCATTAAACAATCTCTGCACATTTCAGGTGTTTTATTTGTTAACTGAGGTGTAAAAATCAGGAACAGTAATTAGGCAGTCCTCATTTTTTGTTCCTGTGATTTTAAAATTAGTTAGTTTTTCAAACAGTATATGTTACCCTACCTGCCTGCCTGCCTGCCTGTAAGGTGCTCCATGCCACTATGACACCCAGCCAAGCTGTGGCCTGCAGCCCTGTGTTTCCAGGACACCCATTATAATTCTCAACAGCTAGATGTGTCCAGCCTCTGAAATCTGGGACTGTCCCAGCTAAACCAGGACAAATCATCACTCCACCAACATTGGGCAAACATGCTAATGGGAACCTAGCACAAGAATTGGTTAGTGTAACATATATTAGAATAAAGCATATATTAGTGCCCATTAAGTGCAGTCCCCCTCACCGCCATCTTTTTTTCATGTCATGATGAGGCCTGACATGCTACACATTTTGACTTGGTCTTCACTTCCACAGCTGAGCTGTGCCTTTCTTTCCCATTTCCAATGATTTCTGATTGTTTACCAGCCTTAAATGCCTGGAAAACATCATGAAATGCAAAACTCTAGAACTCCTGGTTCAGAGATGATACCTTTTATTAGACCAACTAAGAAATCACAAAAAATATATATCTTTTTTGGAAAACATCAAAAAAATAGGGCCCCAGACAGTTCACCCAGCATCCTGCTGTTGCCTCTTCTCTCAGCCTATCACATATGATTATGTCAGCCTATCACATATGCCTCACCCCCCAGGAGGTGAAGCGAGACCAGGTTGCCCTGTGCTTTATCTGCATACACATTTTTGGAGGATCCCAGGTCTTGTGACAAAAATACCCAGTTCCAGTCAAGTGAGGGTTAATTTGGGACATGGATCCTTTGTAAGGGGTATCTGGAGCAGGGCTAAGCAGTAGGATCACCATGGCTTCAAATGTTGTCAACTCCGGTGAAGCCCAGCCCAATGAACTGTGTGGGAAATCATGAGCCTTTGGCTTTGGATTAATATCATCCGTAGTTTGTACTACACGTAAGTAGGGTCTCAATTGCTGCTGAAAAATGTGTTTATGGAACACCTGTGCTAAAACTTGCAGCAGTTTAAAAAAAAAAGGTAACCTGCATCAATTCAGGATGAATTAAATGCACTGGTACTATGTATGCTCCTTACTTCCATGTGCTCAGGAAGAGCAAGGTCTTACAGTAAAGAGAGGGGAAAGGAGTTGCTAGGGAAATAGGTGGGGGAAAACAGAGAGCAAGGGGGCTATGTGACCCCATCACCCCAATTTATGTAGCAGTGGGAAGGGGACAAACTCAAAACAAACCTCCAACATTTAGATTCTATACCTGGAAATTTTTAACAAATTTATAAATTTTCTATATATAGAATCCAATTACTGAGGGGTCGTCTTTTAATCAGGGTCATCTTCTATTTGAATAAAAACAGTAGTTCCCAGTCTGAAGTAGCCCACGAATTGGTTACACTTTTTGGTGGTATTATAACTGCTGATTTGTGCTTAGATTACATATGGACTTGAATGAATATGCTCCATTCTCCGGATGACATTGCAAGTAATGGCTGAGAATCTTGATGATATATGAACAGAGAATGGAGGTTACAGTTTTGCAAATAGATTTAGAATTCAAGGCCATATTGAGTTAATAAGGCTTTCTGCATTGAGAGGTGGAGTTTGCACTTCAAGGAGGGAAACTAAAGGCATTCCTCTCCCTTAGGTGTTGGCCACAGAAGGGACAATTTGATATTACTTAGGAACTCCACAAAAGCCCTGGCAGCATAGGCTAGTGAACTAAATCAATGTATTACTCCACATATAGTGGCACTACAGTGCACCCTTACTGATCAACTATGTGCAGAGTTTCTGGAAGAACTGCTTCTTTATTTCTCTCTTATTCCTGTGGCAGTAGCATATTTCCTACCTATTCTAAGGGGCTATCCTGCCCTATGTACTACCTGTCTTCAGACTAACATGGCTAATCAGCTCTCCGACTTTAATGGCCTATGCAACAGGCTCAAAGTACCTTTTTTTTTGGTTCATAGTACCTATGTGAGCAGCACTCTTCATAGAAGCACGATGAATATAATCCTTGTTCTGTATGCATAATGTCAAACATTTACCTACTTTAAAAGTAAAATATAAATCATAATGGAGACCAACAACTATGACATAAATCAATATTCTCATGCTAATCATTCATACTAATCATAAATCTGTAGTATAACTACATAAAAATGCCTAGTCACAAAATTTAAATAATCTCATCTTGATCCTACAATGAAGTTTATGCCCTTCCCCCAAGTTAAATTGCCTACCTCATCTTAATAATTTGATTTATAAGGCTTAAAATAATTTTCTCAGGTGCAATAAGTAATAACATCCTGTCCAGTATTTGTTTATTAAGAACTCATTTTAATGGCTTAATAGTATTTTGAAGAAAGCTGGGGAGAGTGACTAAACAATATTAATAATTTTATAAACCATAAAACATTTAATGCCATATCATTTTATATTTTATAGTGACAGAATTGATTTAAACAAATTGCAAATGGCTGTTGTATTAAGATAATTGACAGTAGTTAGTCTATTCATGGCACTGCTATTGGAGTCAATGGGAGTTTTCCAAGCAAAAGAACAATAGGATGGGGTAAGTAAGTATTGGTTATCATCCACATGAATTGCTTTTTTAAAAAAAGCTATCATTCAAAAATAGATGAATTCTTAGCAAATTTTAATAGAGCTATTAGTGTGTTTGGTAAAAGATGGAAAAGAATATAGGCATTAGGTTTGTTTCATTATAATTATGTATCACAATTGGTACTTAGTTGATTTATGTGTCACCATCAGCAATAAATCTCTCACCCATATGTGTATAATGATTTGTCTTTCTTTCACGGTGCCTTTCTTCTAGAATTAACCTTATAAGAGAGAAGAAAATTTAATTTCCTCAAAGTGGCGTTAGCTATCTGACACATTGCTATATTTCTAGCATGAGACAAGCTAGATTTGTAAATGCTAGTGCTTAATAAACTGATTCAATATATAAAATAAAAGTAATATCCTAACATTTTGATGATGACATTTTATAGGATGCTAGAAATATGAGTCTGTGGCTAGATAATAAACTCAAGTCTTACAGGCAATGGCATAATTTTCTAAAGTGTGTGTCTGTGATGAATAGAGATATGAGACACTGTATGTTTAATATTACATATACCATGCAATGCTTCAGCTCCAATCAATTAGATTAATGACAGTCAATGTACTTTATTATTGCTAATCATGAAACAGGCTTGCATTCTTCCTTTCAAATGCAAATGGATGTGCGTGTTTATTTATATTTGTTATTTAAAATATTTGGAAAAATAATAATTAAAGATTGCCCCAACTGCATTACTAAAACATGGTATTGTGAGTGAAAAAACTGTAAAGCAGTCAATGCATGACACAATTTTCTACTTTTAAATTGGCAGCTCCACATGCAATACCTGTTTTCCTCAGGTACCATCTTTCCATGGGTAGTGGTATGTTCTGCAGGCAGAATTTCCATAGCTACTCAGGATAAAGCAGCCCAATTTGTCAGAAGATTTGTTTATCTTATTTTTATCTTATTACTATTATTATTAATTTCTATTGGCATAAGGCCTCGGGGCCCCAGTTATAAACAAACAATGCAATATGAGTCAACCTATCTCAATGTCTGCATTTGGTCACTATGTTTTATAAAACCATTGATAGATTGATCATTTAGCAGGTGTAAACCATCACTGACTTTAGTGGATCTGAGTATCTTTATCAACATATATGTCTGTTTTTGCTGATGTAATTCAAATCCAACTGTAAAATCTCCAAGGCCCAAATATTTTAAAGTATTTAAGCACAAAAAGTGCAGATCATAGAATCATAGGAAAAAAAGGGTGGGAAGGGACCTCACAAGGTCATCTAGTCCAACTCTCTGCTAAAGGCAGGATTAACCCTCAGCTAAACCATCCTTGTCAAGTGTTTGTCTAACCTGCTCTTGAAAACTTCCAAGGATAGAGATTCCATGATTTCTCTAGGTAGCTTGTTCCAATGCTTGAACATGCTCATAGAAAGATTTTCCTAATCTCCAACCTACATTTCCCCTGTTGTAGTTTGAGGTCATTGCTCCTAGTCTTTTCCCCTACAGCCACAAAGAAAAGCCCATTTCCATCCTCTGTATAATCATCCTTCAAGTATCTGAAGACTTATCAAATTTCTCTTTGGTCTCTTTTCCAGACTAAATAACCCTAATTCTTTCACAGCCTTTCCTTACAAGTCTTGCCTCCCAGGCTCCTAATCATTTTTTTGTTGACTCTTAATGGGATTTTCAAAAGTACTTAAGTGTCCATCTGCATCTTTAATCAACTAAATACCATTTAAAAAAATCTCACCTTTGGGTTTTTAAGATATTTTCTTGTGCTTACTGAGTAAAAAAGTCTAAATGATTTCAGTGGTCCAGTATCAAACGCTTTGAAAGGCAGCGCTTGCCATTTATATTTCCTAAGTATTAAGTGAAGACATTCAAAAAGTCCCAGATGAGTAGTTTGAAAGTGCCCTTAATCTCTGCACTATGAAGCTAACACCCCAGTGAGAGCTGAACCACTTGTTCACTCCTCCCTCAGCCCAAAGAACATCTACAAATAAAATGAGGAAGGTGAAATGGGGAACTAGAGTGACCAAACCTGTGAAGATGACATGGAAAGGGTTCAGGCCATGTGAATGGTATTGATTCCAGTGCACAGAATGCCCATATTAAGGGGAACTGGTAGGAACTAAATGAAACCTTTCCAGGTGGGTTATGCTTTCTACAAAAATTATTCACACAAGTGAAATCAGACCACCTTGTGAGGATCAGGGACAATTTGGTCCTGTCAGAATCTGTTCTCAGGAGATGTTCAGACATGTTTTGAAATCTTAAGAGGTTTACAGTGTCTGAAATCCAAGCTTTTATCTAAACTGTACTTCACCTACTGCTAACTTAAATGCCAATTTTAGATAAGACAAGCAGGTAAGGTTTTGAATACTTTCAACTTTCAAAATTCAAATCTTCAGAACAAGATATTGGAGCCTGTTTGCTGCGTATCAAGCTTCAGAATTACCAGCCAAAAACCCCACTACATTTTTTCTTATAAGCCAACAACATTTTAAAACAGAGTCAGGGACTCCACCTCAAGGACACTATGACTAAAATTAAGTATTACAGAGCATACAGTACTATACAGAAGTTTAAGGCCTTGATTCTACAAGTACTCTTATGCACATCCTTAATGGTATGAACAATGTGTTTAAAGTTAAGGCACAGATACTTGAAGAACTTACCACTATGTAAATGGGAGGGGTTTTACCTAGTGTCAGCTGCTCTGCAGTAACCAACAAAGATGAATAAAGGGCAAGATTTCATTTTTAAAATTTATGTTTTAAATCAGGTTTTAGCTTTAACTCTATTTTTTATTTATTTATTATGTTTTAAATCACATCATTACTTTATCTATTTCATGTATGAAATTCTTTTATGAAAAACACCACTAAAAAGAGAGACAACTCAGTCATGTGAGAGATCATCTAGTACGTAGCCCTGCTACAGTCTTTACAAAATGTCTTCTACTGGTCCCATAGTCATTACTATGTATCATGTAAATATGTATTTAGGGTTTTTTAATTAACAATATTGATCTAATGAATTGCAATGTTCTTTACACTTTATTGTATATATCTATATTTATAAAAAATATGGTTGGCCAAATAGATTGTAATTGCACTAGAAGAATATGTGCATTGAAAAGCAAATACACGGTTGGTTATTTATTATGTATACTACACCATGCATGTGCAGTAATTCTGTGTAGTAAAAATATGAAACTTTTGTTTAAGAAATGTCTATTGAACACAGTTTCAATGTACCCAAGGGCACAAGTCCACAGACCTAACCAATGTTCTGCAAAAAAGTATTTGAAAAAATGGTCATGTTGGAATTGTCACTAGAGTGCTTATTTGAATTCCTAGTGCTTGAAAATATCCAATTGTTTCTAAAATTGTACAATTAAAAAATAAAGTCACCCCCTTGGTTTCAACCCACCTGTCATTTCTAAAGAAAAACTTAAGTAATGCTTTAGAATGGCATAATTCTCCTAGTGAGAATACTAATAGACCCAATTCTGCAAATATTTACTATGTCATTTGCACTGTTTACCAGTACAGATACTGTTGTTGACTTTAATTATTTGACTTGAACTCATTGATCTTGATCAGAAATCCAGTGAAAGGCTCTAGCTGGCTTCCATGATCTTTAGATCAGGTGCTTGTAGAGCTTTCTCATCCCAAATCTTAATGCATATTACACCAATAGGTAAATAGTTCTAATTCTTGATGCTTTATAGATTTGTTAACAGAGGCACAATTGTGGAAGTGCCCTGAGCAAAGATGGTTGCTTGCTACCAAACAAAATCAAGACACTTGACTTGCCTATGGTCACACAGTATATCAGTGGCAGAGCTGGGACTTCCCCAGATGAGATCATTATCACACATTGCCTTTGAAGATAGAAATAAAAAAAAAAAGGTGCCTTGATTTACCTTTATTTATATACAGGGCATTTTTCTAAATATTATTTTTTTCCACAATATTTTTATTTTCTTAAGATCATTTTTAGGAAAGAAAAAAATACCATTTACTTGGCAATTGCTACCCTGTCACTAGCGGGATTCCATAGGAAAGTAACATGTTGCTAATGTTTCCAGATGCAGGGTGTCACAAACCTTTCCCCCTGCATTAGACTGTTAGATATTTATTTGCCAAATAGGCATTTAGGCCCTGATCTAACAAACCCTTACTGTGAGCACAATGGATTTACTTGAATATGTAAGGACCATTCATGTTTTAAAAGTTTGAAGGAGCAGGCCTTTGCATTTTGATAAGATTTTTCAAAAAACAAAGATAAAAGATTTGCTTTTTTCCAGGTCTACCAGTACATAGCATGTTTGATGAAAGGTAGTTCTAAAATATATAGTCAAACAGATCTGTGGTAGCTGTAATATGTATTGATTGCTTTAATACAAAATATGCCACATACTTTAAATTTATATTTGTCATTTTTAAAACTACCTTTTAATAAATCAACATAGTGTAATTACTGGGACTATTTATTCAGGAAAAAACTGGTTATAAAAATAAAACTCCTCTAAATGTCAGTCAGAGAACAGAAATATCTAGTGACAAAATGAATCAAGAACGTCATGTATATAACGCCACTCATGTCCAATGCAGGTGAAATTCCCTTCTGTTCATTTTCTCCTGATATATGCTTCAGCTATACACAACCATATATGTAAAGGCAGGGTTACAAACAACCTTGCTCTGCTACATTAGTTCCTTGAAAATAAAGTTACAGACTGATGTAATTAACCTCAGTATGTATTTTTGAACAAGAGGCCTGTGCTGCCTGTACTGTTTACAATGACTTGTGCTTTGTGAATACATATCAAATGTTGTAATATATTTTTATTATATAGAGGTAGTGGTTGATACAGAAAAAACATATAAATAACTATATACATATATATGTATATTGTGATTTTGTTAAACTTTACTGTTATAAGATGTGATTCTATTAATGACCTGGTGTGAGCAATTTTTTTTATATAAAAGTTTACATTACAAAGTCTGCCTCTGTTAATTATTGAGAAGTGTGTGAGTGTGCAGATTTAAATTAGTTCATTTGCTTTATTATTGGGAAGCAGATAGAGCATGAACAGTGAGTGCCCCTGACAGCTTGGGGGGTGGGGCAAAGTGGCCGCGGGCGCGTGGCGGCAGCAGTGGGAGCGTGGCGGCAGCGGCAGGAGTGCAGCGCCAGTAAGTGTGGAGCTCCCGCAGATGCCGCCAGTGCTGTCGGTGGTGGGGGGTGGGGGTGGCGAGCACTGACCAGGGGTTGGCGAGCACCCACAGGCAGCGGCTTTTTGTAGGGGATGCACTGCCATGCTCAGGGGGTAGAGAATGCCCTATATTGAAAGTCTACATTTTCAGCCATTATCACATTCTCAAATGAAATCAAGGCTCCCTGTTAAAGTTAAAGGGGACATGTACATATGATCTCTCTCTATCTTGCTTGAGATACTTCTTCTAAATGAGAGACACCTGTACTTCCCTCAGCACCCCAAATTCAAAATATTCACCCTACTTCTTGTCAGGTTACAGAAGCTCCTGTTTCCTATCCAGATTATTGCCAGAAGACGGCTTTACAAAGGAGAGGCTAGGAGGCAAAGACCAAAGAAAGGGCATGTCTAGAGCTCTTTTTCCTTTGTGGCCCAGGAAGGGCATGAAGGAAAGTGATGGAATGATGATAAGTTAGAACAGAGAAGGGCATGTGAGAAAAACCAAGATTGGGAGATGGATGAGGAAGGAAAGAAATGTTTATGAGAGAAATGTGATACCATGTGGAAAGCAAGTCGAAGGAAGGCAACATAGGGAGCCATAGTCAGCAGGCTTGATATGGGGATAAGTTTTCCAATAAATAGGAGTCACTGGTGAGCCTGTAGATGACTGAGACTGATACAAGATCCACATATTTGCCTGCAGATGTGGTAGATAACACCAGGATCTACTCCTTCCTCCTGGAACTATCAGGACATGGATCTTTCCTTTTGTCTCTTTTATCTCTCTGCCTCCATAGTGACGGAAGTTTGCATTAAATGAGTGATGCCTTGTCATACAACACAGTGCTATTGAGGATGATCCAGTGTGGGAGTCTCCCAGATATTCATGTTAATACCGCATTTCTTCAGACTGGGCTTCAAGCTGTCCTTGAATCTGTCCATTTGCCTACCTCTAGAGTGGTGACCATCAGTAATTTGGGAATATAGGACCTGTTTTGGGAGCCAGTTGTTAGGAATCCTTATGACATGTCCCATCTAATGGAGGTGGTGCCCTATAAAAAATGACTTCAATGCTGTTGGGGTTTGCTTAAGCCAAAACTCTAGCATCTGTTCTTCTTTCCTTCCAATTGATATGGAAGATTTTCCAAAGACATCACTGATGGTAATATTCCAAAGCTTTCAGGTATTTCTGATATGTTATCCAAGTTTCATGCAACAGGAGGCAGTGCCAAATTGTATACGGTGTTGAATATCATTGTCTACGATTAAAAGGAGACAAAAGCAGGATGGAGGACTCTGGAGAAAAACAGAGGTACTTAGATACGCATCTAGTAGAAATGAAGCTAAAATGATTCAGGTTTTTTAAAGCTTGAAATGAAGTTGCAATTTTTTTGTCCTTCTGAGGTCACAAAAAGTAACCTAAAAAAAGTTATTTTCTAGACAAATCTTTAAATAGAAGAACTACAATGCCTGAATATCAAATGTAAGGAATTAAGAAATAGACTGTGGCAGAATAAAAGTGACACTGTTCTCCTAACATGTAAATAAAAGAGAAAAAAGAAGAGAGATGTTCTAGCATAGGATAAGATAATGTGGAAGAAAAGACAAAACACGGAGTGACACCAAACAGAATAAAATAACTAAATGAGAAGATAACAGGTGACAATACCAAGTACTTTAAGATAAATGAATGCCCTGGGAAACCGAGGCTAGTTATGAAATACTATGAAATCAGAACAATATGATTACTGTGCTTAAAAATTAAAGCAGCACAACATTTTGTGTAGAGAGATCATAAAATTATAGCATCATAGGAAAGTAGGTCTGGAAAGGACCTCACAAGGTCATCTAGTCCAGTCCCCTGCTAAAAAGCAGGATCTCTCCGGAATAAACCATCTCAACCAAGTATCTGTCAAACCTGCTCTTGAAAATGTTCAATGATGGAGATTCTACAACTTCTCTAGGTAGCCTGTTTCACTGCTTGACCACACTTATAATCAGAAAGCTCCTCCTAACCTACAGCCTAGATTTCTTCTGCTACAGCTTGAGGCCATTGCTCCTAGTCCTGTTATGGCCCATGAGAGATTAAGTGAAAAGCAAGGTTTTCATAGAGTGAACTTTGGATCAACTATGTAGTTGTGATAAAGTGCTGCTGCACCTATCTACCTGTAATTACAAAACTGATGAAGAATTTAGTGCATTCAAAAACTTGAGCAATATCCCAGCTACATAGTGGGTACCTCCACACATGCAAGCATGTGCACTTGCAGCAGCTCAAATAGAAGCGGTGCAAATTTGAGCTGGGGCTTTTTGCTTCAGCACACGTGCTTGGACATGCACTTTGGTGTGGTGCAAATTGTGCCACTTGGAGAAAAATAACCCTGCCTGGCTCCTCCTGGATCTGCAGCCAGGGGGAGCTAAAGCCTGGAGCCAGCACCTGTGCTGTCTCCAGTAGTACAAAAAGCTTCCCTGTCCTGGCCCCAGCAGTATAAAAAGCTGCCCTGGAAAGTAACTCAGGGCTACTAACTCTCAGGAGCTTCTGGGGCCTAGCCAGTTGTTACATGAGGACACTACCTCTTGTGTCAGCTGGACTGCTGAAGCAGCCCTGAGAGTTCCCTGCACCCTCTACCCACTGCAGCAGTCTGGCAGTGGGGGCTGCTGCCTGGCTGCCACCTGCTGTGCACCTGCCAGACCCAGATGGGGACTGCACAGCCAGTAGAGGCATCTACCTCTCTGGGCCAGTTGCCAGTGGGCTGTGGTTGCAGGGTTGGCCTCAATACGGCACTACTGCCATGTGTACTCCCTGCCTGGCCACCAGGGCAGCTATCGCCCGAAGATATTCCAGGTGTAGTGGCCTGCTTTGAACTGTCAAAGCATGTCCTCCTGGCCCCATTTGGCCAGGAGGTCAGCCACAGCCAGCTGGGTCCAAGGTGCCAGCTCTGAGCAGACAGGGTCCTGCCACTGGCCTCGTTAGCAGGAATTCTGGTATTCCCTACTGGAAAACTGAAAAATCCCTGATAAAAATAATCCCAAAGTCACTCTGTAAAATACCCCCAAAGCCGTGTTCTTCCACAAGTAAAACAAAAGACCACTATATAAAGGAAGAGAGAGAGCAAGACAGAGACAACGATCAGTTGGACAATGTGTTATTGATATATCTACAGTGTTAAAGCAAGTCTCTTATCATAATAATAAAGTGAACTCTAAATATGCATTTCAAGAATTAATGAGTACACGTTTTGCTGCACTCCCACAAGGAGATGGCCCCCACACAAGAGGTTTGGCCCCCCAACAGGGGTTTCAACTCCCAAACAAGTGGTACAGGCCCCAAACAAGGGGTTTGGCACCCCAACAGGGGATTCGGCCCCAAACAAGGGGTTCAGCCCCCTAATGGGGGGTTTAACCCCCACACAAAGGGTACAGCCCCCAATGGGGGCCATAAGGGCTACCACCCCCCTGCACGTGCCTGATGCCCCACCTCAAAGGGGTTTGAGATGGGGCAAGAGGTATGTGCGCATTTGTGTGGACACACCCAGTTGGTCCAATAAAATATACCACCCTAAGACATCCTCTTGCATAATTTCTGGACCATTACAGTTACAACATCACTTTTATAGTATATGAGAGGTTAAGGAAATAGTGTGAGAAATTATAAGAGTCTGTGACACTACTAAAATATTATTCATCCGTCTTACTCCAGTGAAGATTTGGTTTTTGTGTAGCTGATAGCAACTGAAATGAAGCATGATACTGCTCTTTTGCCTCTACCCATATTTTAAAATAAACCAAATGTCAAATTGGCAGATATCACTTCAGTAGTTGTTGTACATCAGCTCTAGGATGAACACCTCCATAAGGCAATTCCATATTATTTTGTGTTTTTATTTTCATTTTGCAGAGAGAAAGAGAATTGCAGCAGCGTCTGTTTTTGATAATTTTCAAAAGCCTTAAAATAATTACAAACATATGGCTTTAATTCAAATTAATAACAGAAGTCCCATGAGTGTGAATCCTGAGCTATGAGCCAACAGTGTATATGGGGCATCTCAGATGAAGGGGAGTACAAAGACCATCTTTGAAAACAAGTCAGCATTTAAATGGTGCTTTAGGAAGGAATGATTTTTTCTTACCCTGAAAGATTCTCTTTAACAGTAGCAGTGATAAACTAAATAGTTTCTCATATATTGCTACATAACATACAGGATTAATATTATGCAAAAGAAGGAATTGTAGTCCAACAATAAAGAGATAGTATTTTCATGACAATTTGGTGTCTCTTTTAATGTTTGCCATCTTTTAGCACAACAGGCTGACTCACTTTCCAGCCCATCATCTTCCAATGATCATTCAGTTGCTAGTAATATCATTCTGTCCCTGCCATTTAGTGTATTCTGATGTTCTGTAAAAACAGTACAAAATGCAAATCTGGGTTTATACTTAAATTTTGAGCAGTGGCCAGAATTTTGAGGGACTGTGGAAGGACCCAGATGTTGGTCTTGGCCTGTCTGTTATTAAAAACCATTTCTAATTCCATTAATTGTTAACTCATGTCTAATGATATCAAGGGCAGGCTAACATGTGGGAGGATATGCAGAACCCCTATAATGGAAGACACTCATCATATGCAGTAGAACATATATTTGCACAAAACAAATGAAAACTGTTTATATAAATGTTCCTTTATCAAGCAAAAAATTATGTATTTTTCATACAGAGATATCCAATTCCCTGAAGCAATGCAGATTTTTGTAGATATATGTTTAGGATTCATATTGAAAAATGTAACCCACTCTCTTTCATATTTTTCCTAGATGCAAGAGAAAGTGATTTCAAAGAAAGGATTGTCCAGACTTAAACTGTAGAAGAAAGATTTTGCAGGGATGGATGTCTTGCCAGCTTTCTAATTCTATAACAGCAGGACGTAGACAAATTGGAGGATTGGGCCAAAAGAAATCTCAGGTTCAACAAGGGCAGGTGCAAAGGCCTGCACTTAGGACAGAACAATCCCATGCACCAGTACAGGCTAGGGGCTGGCTGGGCAGCAGCTCTGCAGAAAAGGAACTGGGGGATACAGTGGACAATAAGTTGAATATGAGCCAGCAGTGTGCCCTTGTTGCCAAGAAGGCTAATGCCATCCTGGGCTGCATTGGTAGGTGTGATGCCACCAGGGCAAGGGAAATGATTATACTCCTCTATGCAGCACCGGCGAGACCACATCTAGAGAACTGAGTTCAGTTTTGGGGCCCCCACTACAGAAAGGATGTGGACAAACTAAAGAGAGTCCAGAAGAGGGCAACGAAAATCATAAGGGGGCTGGGGGACATGACGTATGAGGACAAACTAAGGGAACTGGGCTTACTTAGTCTAGAGAAGAAGACTGAGAGGGGATTTAATAGGATCCTTCAACTACCTGAAAAGGGGTTTGAAAGAGGATGGAGATACTGTTCTTAATGGTGGCAGATGCCAGAATAAGGAGCAATAGTCTCAAATTGCAGCAAGGGATGTTTAGGTTAGATATGAGAAGGAATTTTATCATTAGGAAAGTAGGAAAACAGTGGAGCAGATTACGCAGAGAATCTCCATCCTTGGAGGTTTTTGAGACCCAGCTAGACAAGGCTTTGGCTGGGATGATCTAGTTGAGGATGCTCCTGCTTTGATCAGGGGGTTGGACTAGATGAGCTCCTGAGGTCCCCTCCAACCCGAATTATCTATGATTGTTTGATTCTATGACCTAAACATTTTCAATGGGCCCTGCTGATGCTGCATATACATTACAGTTTTAGATCCTAATGTGCTGCATACCATCTATGAGAGTCAGTTTTCAACCAAAATAACTTTCTTCCTCAGAACACTGACCCATAGGCTAGGGAGAGACATTACACATAAACAGATATAAGTGACTGGAAACTAGTTTAAACCTGTAACAGAACAGAATTTGAGTGCACAGACCAGTTTCAAAATGGCCAACACCAGTTTAAGATAGACCTGAATGATTGTAGTATCAAACTTCTGTCCCAGATCCCCACAAGTTAGGTGTCAGTCCCTTTGGCATCCCAGGATGCATTGCAGCCTCCCACTAACCTCCCCCTCACCGGTTAGGCAGGACAGCCTCTGCCCCAGCTTGTCTGCTCCAGCCAAGTAGTGTGGCCCTGGCCCTGGCTGACACAGCTGAGAAAGCCTCCTTAGCCCTGCTGGTGGTAGCACAGAGGTGTGCAGGGTAGGGAATGGACCCTCGCTTTAGCTCCCCCCATCTGGAGTCTACATAGCAGATGGGGCAGGGGAAGCTACCAAGGTGGGGGGTTTCTCCGCCATAGTACAGCTCTACCAGGCTGCAAATGCCCCAACTCTACCCCTCACCAGGCCCTATCTGCCAGCTATAGAGGGGCAGGGAGGGAATGGACCTCTGCTCTGGCCCCAGGCCCCAGCTGAGGTCTACACAATGGGTGGCTAGAGGTCTACACAGTAGCTTTCTTCCCCACAGCACAGCTCTGCTGGGCTGCAAATGCTCCAACCCCACCCCCTTGCCAGCCCCTGACTTGTCAGCCTTGGGGGCTCCCTCCCATACTGTGCAGATCCCAGCTGGGTCATGCAGCAGGGGTCCATTCCCCGCCCCCCCCCCCTTCTCACTCTCCTCTGGCTGATGGGCAGGAACCTGGTGAGGGGGCAGGGCTGGGGCATTTGCAGCCTGGAAGAGCTACCGTGTGGAAGAAAAAGCCCCTACCTCAGGGGCTCCCCCCCACCTGCTGTGTAGACCCCAGCTGGGAGGTTGGGGCGAGAGTGAATGTCCATTCCTTCCCCCTGCCAACACTCCCCCACAACAGCTGGCAGGAGAGGAGCTGGCGAGGGAGTGTTCAAAGCCTGGCAGAGCGGAGAGGTGTGCACAAGAATTCCCCCTTGGCCAATGCAAGCATCTGCCTGCCTTGCCCAACTCATGAGTGACCGTGTATTCTGTTCATTAACAGGTCAATCTACACAGCTTAGATAAAGCTGCATAGACTGAATCAATTCTACCTCAGGCTTTTTGACTTTCTGTACTTAGCCTTGGAGATGAGTAACCATTGCATAGCTGATATGCTCCATCTGCGACCTGAAATTGGTGATGGTGACAGTGACAATGATGGTGGTGATATAGAGGGGGATTCTGGGAGGTATTTTTCTCTGAATCTGTGGGGCCTTTATTAAGTTCATCTCCATTACTGCTGCTTCTTTGCATAACCTAAAAGTAGACCAAATATTTTCTTTCATGTCATGAATGCCCATGCAGAAGGATACCAAACTACTGGAAGGCTCTGCATGGAAACTTAGCAGAAACAGAATAATTAGGCTGAGGAATAAATGCACCTTATATTTTAGGGAACTTGGCATACACATGGTTGAAAAACTTTTTTCTTTTGCCAGCTTCTTGTTGGACTCTAGTTTAAAGCCTCCTGCTTGTCTCTGCTACCCGGTGATTGGAATTAAAGCTTCTTGCAGTAGCAAAAGCACAGTACCCTCTCCCCCACCAAACATACGTTTGATCTCTGAGGGGAAAATGTGCTACCCTCAAGATCAATATTGATTTATTTTCTTCTTGGCATTTATACAAAACAAAAAGGTTGTTATCCAAAGCTGTTGGTGCCCCTGCCACCAGTTCTAAGAACAAATGAAAATAAATAACAATTTGCTTCTCCATCAACAGGCAACAGATCTCCAGCCCCTATGAAATACAAGCTCCTTGTCTCTCTTCACCTTGTGCAAAAGGTTGCACAAATACATTTATTTTGTTGTATACTCTGAATGTTGCCAGGCCCAGGATATTTTGAACCAAAGAAAGTGGGGGGAAGGGGAAAGGGAAATTGTTCGAGAGCTTAAGGGTCCTTTCTTTTAAATCAAGATCTATTAAGCTCCAGTATCTCTGCCTGTTGAAGTGGCACAAAGAAATAACAGGTCCCTCACCTAGGAAGGTTCAAAGTCATTTCAGACTGCATGGAGCAAAAGACTGATTTGCCAAAAAATCATGTGGTCACTTACATGGATATATTCCTTGTAGATACTATTTTGCTATGCCTATTTTGCTATGCCTAGAGATTTTCATCCCATTGCCAGTATCCAGTACCATTTGCTCAAACCATTTACATGTCTCTTCCAATTTATTCACACTTTTCTTAGTAGAAAGACTCCAATGACAGATAACATTAGAGAAAAAAAATCAAATTTAATTATCTGGCAGTAAATAAGCAGCTATTCACATCTAGCTTTTTGTGAATAGAAAGTAAAAGGACTGTGGAGAGGGACGAGATTAAAATACTTGCTATAGTTCTCTTCAGCATGGGATAAGTGCATTTGACAAGGAAGCACCTCAGGAGGAGCTTCCCATTTAGTCAGAATAAAAGAACAAACACTGGTAGCCACAGTAATTCCTATGCTGCAAAGACAATGAGTTGCCTCAGAAACAGCAAAGTAGCTCATTGCAAATGATCTTAGTGAGAGCTGACCTTGCAGCTCTAATAAATCACATATTTTATGAAACTGAAAATTTAGGTGTGTTTACAGAACACTTTCTTCCAGTGAGTTGCTCAAAATTTGTCTTCGAAACTCCAATTATGCATAGGCACCTGTTTGATAGTTACATTTGGTATATATTTAATTCTATCATACAGAAGCTATACTTGTAAAGGGCATTGAGTAATGGCTGAAGGAACAGTAAAGCAATGTAAACACACTGTATACCATTTTAAATGCAATTATTCTAGAAGTTCAAGGTCTTCCAGGTGAGGATGGATATTAGTAATCCTATATGTGAAATATGTATGTCAAATACTGAGCAGATTATGGATTCTCTCTCTCCAAAATCAAAATAGATCCCACAACCCCAGCACCTCTTCTTACTATAGGTGTGATTCTTACATTTCAGATACTATGATATTTATTAGGGTCTTGTGAGGCAGTGTCTGTTTTTGTGTTTTTACATTTCAAAGCTATTGTGGGGGGTAGGAATTAGCATCTTCCTGGAAGAGTGGTAGCAATAATGTCAGTGAACCCATCACTATTTATGAGAATGCCACATATGACAAGAAATTCTCTGATGAAGCTTCTTAGAGATACCATCATCATATATCAAGTTAATACTTCTGAAGTTACTGCTGCACACTCTTAGCTTATGGATCGATGACATTTCTGCCTAATTAAAACTGCAATTGCAGAGCATATTTCTATCTCTGCCTATGGATGCTATAATCATTTCTGTAAACTCCATATGTTGTGCAACAAAGCAGTACACTCTGCTCTTGCCCAGTACATACATTAAAAGGCAGTTTCTGTATTGCATTGAAACTTGCTGTGTAAGGCTGTTTTTGAAGTGCTGTAGCTGAGACTAGTGCTCCTACATTCTTTACATGTTCCCCAGTCCAAAACAATTATCACCACCTTCCTATTCCATTTTGGGTTCTAGCCACATAGTCCCCCCACTTTGAGTCAGCACTAGAGGTATAACAGGGCATCTCTGTGCCCTGGGCATCAGTGGCACATGGGGCAGCAGTAGCTGCTGGGTTGCTGGTGACAGTGGCAGCCAGCAGGTGCAGCAGCTGTTATTTTTGCACCCCACCCCAGTAACTGGGCTCCCAGGGTTGCAGCTTACTTTGGCTGGAGCCCTGAGTGCTCTCACTTAAATTGCTGCTCAGCACCCATAAAAAGCCAGTGGAGCCTTATGATAAGTCCCACAGGGATCCAAGTTATTAACTCATAGCTTCTGGTTCCCTTCTTTCTGGAGTCTGATGGTATACATTACCCACTCAGCCAATTTAGCCAATTCAGGCTTATTTGAAAAAAATTTGGAGAATTACAACTTGCATCGTAAGTATGAACCACGTTAAGACCATGATAGTTAGATGTGTCAGATCCCTTTATTTTGCAGCTATGAGTTAAACAAGAATCAAAAATCTTTGTTTTTAAAAAGTTCTTTTAAAATTTGTCCCCACAAAACTGTTAGTCTCTCTCAGTGTCTAATGACTCATCAGTCTCCGCAGAGCATCTTGTGTATCTACAGTACCGGCATTGATGTCAGCTCTGAGGATGCGCTTCCAGATCAGAACGTCCCATTAGCACTGTTAGGCACCACAGGTTTTAAAACACAAATACAGTCGCTCTATATTACACTATATGTTATTAAATCCCAGATCCATGAATGGGAATTTCCTTCCTCAACACTATTTGGGTTACAGTGAATATATTGCATGTTTTTGCTTGTTTTGATTCAGCATGAAAGGGCCTTTGAACAAACAAACATTTCATGTCAACACCCTTTAAGAAATTCAGTGGATGTACTAATCATATCTTCGTAACTTTAAACAGGCATCTACCATACTGGACTATGTCTGAGCAAACATTACCATACAGAAAAATCTTTCAAGATACATTTGCTTCTACTCTGGTTCTCTAGTTGAATTCTGAGGAAACATAGTGCCTGATCCCACTGAACTCAATGAAAATTTGCCATGAAACAGAGAACAGCAATCACTGATATAAAGCTCTAACACTTGATTTTATTATAAATGTGATTAGTACTTAACTGCTGAAATGGTAAGGTATAACATGATATCAGAGAGTAAACTTAGGCCTGATTAAAAGACCATTGACATCAACCAGAAAGTTTCCATTGACTTCAATGGGCCTTGGATCAGCTCCAGCAGAGGATTTGGAATATTAAACTCTTTCCCAACAATCAAGAGAGCCAAAACACCAACTTTACCATCATGAGCAATTTAATGATTTAGAATTGTGATCCAGTGTGGACAGTGTTAGCAAAATCAAGTCCAGCTGCAGTGTTTCAGATATTGATCAACAGACTGACCTGTTATTGCAGCGCATGGAATAATGTGTTATGAAAATGCACCATAGAAATGTAGGGTTGGGAGAGACTCCCAAGAGGTCATCTAATCCATCCCTCTGTTTTGAGGTAGAATTAATTAAAATTAGACAATCCCTCAACATGCGTTTTTAAAGAACAAAAATAGCCAAACAAAGAACAATGACAATGACTCCAGAAGCTCCCTACACAACCCGTTCCCCCTCCCCCTGCTCTGGCTGGCCCCTCCCCACAACCCCCCCACCCCATACTTAAAAAAAACCCTGGCACTTACCAACAGTCGGAGGTGTCTTGTGGCTGCCTGGGGCCCTGCCTGCACAGTGCAGAGCAGGCTGACTGCCCCAGCAGCCTCAGCCCGGGCCCTCCTGCCCCTCTGCTGTCCTGTGCTGCCCAGGGGGCTCTGCCAGGAGGCCCCGGAGCCCTCCCCCTCCACTTCTCATGTAAGCAGAGGCTTCTCCCCCCCCCCTTTTTTTTCTGTTCTTTTTCTGGGGGGGGGGTTAAGTGATGGTGCCTGGGGTTGTGGGGGTAGACTTGGGGGCCTGGGGGTGCAAGTTGGGGGCTGGGGAAGCCATTGGGGGGGTCTGGGGGAGTGGGGCTGGGTGGGGCAGCCACTGGGGGAGCTGCAACAGCTGGCGGCAGATGAGGCCAGGTGGGGCAGCAATCAGGGGGCTCCGGTGAGGCATGTGGGCTTTGCAGGGGGGTGGTAGTCCCTGCAGGGCCATTTGGCCCTGTTAGGGGGCCGTACCCTTTGTGTGGGGGATGAACCCCCTGTTGGGAGGTTGGACAATAAAACATTGTCCAACTGATCACTGTCTCTATCTCACTCTATCTCTCTCTTTATAGTGGTCTTTTGTTTTACTTGTGGAGGAACATGGATTTGGGGTTATTTTATAGAGTGATTTGGGGTTTGTTTGTTTTTTTTAATCAGGGATTTTTCAGTTTTCCAATAGGGAATACCAGAATTCCTGCTAGCGAGGCCAGTGGCAGGACCCTGCCTGCTCAGAGCTGGCACCTTGGACCCATCTGGCTGTGGCTGGCCTCCTGGCCAAGTGGGGCCAGGAGGACATGCTTTGACAGTTCAAAGCAGGCCACCATACCCAGAACATCTTCCGGGCAATAGCTGCCCACATGACCGGGCAAGGGCACAAATGCAGTAGTGTGGCACAAAGGCCAACCCTGCAACTGCAGTCCACTGGCAGCTGGCCCAGAGGGGCAGATGCTTCTACTGGCTGTGCGGTCCCCATCTGGGTCTGGCAGGTGCACAGCAGGTCACAGCCAGGCAGCAGCCCCCATTGATAGACTGCTGCAGTGGGTAGAGGGTGCAGGGAACTCTCAGGGCTCCTTCAGCAGTCCAGCTGGCACAAGGTGTAGTGTCCCCAGGTACCAATTGGCTGGGCCCCAGAAGCTTTTGAGGGCTAGTAGCCCTGTGCTACTTTCAAGGGCAGCTTTTTATACTGCTGGGGACAGCACAGATGCTGGTCCTCGGCTCTAGCTCCCCCTGGCTGCAGATCCAGGAGGAGCCAGGCAGGGTTATTTTTCCCCAAGTGGCACAATTTGTTCCACACCAAAGTGCATGTCCGAGCATGTGCGCTGAGGCAAAAAGCCCCAGCTCAGATTTGCACCACTTCTATTTGAGCTGCCTCAAGTGCACGTTCTTGCATGTGTGGACGCGCTGTAAAAGTCAAAGCTGTACGTAACATGTTAAGGAGAAAAAAAAAAATCCTTTTCAAAGTCTTTTTTCAGTTGAGCTCTGAAGTAGATAAATACTCAAGTGGTTAGCACACTATGTGGTAGCTCTAAATATTGACATGAATAAGTTGTATTATGTGCAAGCTACTGAAGAAATACCCGTATCTAGCATTACTCACGATGTTCTGGAAAGATGTCTGGTGATTATAAACTGAAAAAAAACCCCACCCTGATTAAATAGGGACTTCCAAAAAACTAGGGATACAAAATCTTTGCAGCAACCTTCAAGCAGAGGGTTTATTTTTCAAACTGTCAGTTGGAAACCTTACAAAATGTAGGCCTATGTTTTAAGCCTACCTGGGAACAAACAAAAAAAAACAATTGCTTAACAAGGAAGTAAATGAAAGCTATTAGAAAATTTTTGTTATGTCTCCATGATTCTTCTGGTGCATGTTTTATTGGCTGTGGCTTATTGGTATTAGTTAAAGCACCTTATGGACTCCCCCAGCTCCTACCAGCTGGATAATTTCTTTAGGTGATGTATGTCAATTATGAATTGACAAGCACAAGTCCATTCCTCTCTTCCTGCTCCAACTTCAACGTACCCGTAACATACTCCCAACATCTACCTTCACCCTTTTTGCCAGTTGTGGTAGACAGTTAACACTGGAGCTGACTATACCACTTCGGGACTGCTGACGGTAAATTTCTTGGGTATTTAGGGAGGCCAGAATGCTGTGTACCAGCTGAGTAATGCAAAGAGGCTGGAACAAGGAAACAGTTGGGGCCAATGAGCTTATATTTAATCTTGAAACCTGTAAATTTAGTTTTATTATTGAAGTTTTCCTTAAGTGTGCTGCTCCTTGGTGGATATATAAATACCCATACAAAAACACACACATATCCAAAAATAATATCATAATTTTTCTTCAGTATGAGTTTCAAAACATTGAAGTTCTTTTTAAAAAAAACAAGAGTAATTGCACTCTCCAGGACTTAGATTATAAAGTTATTATAACCATATCAATCAAATAATGGTGGAGCCATTTTCCTGTTAATCTTCTACTGCATGGATATGTGATTATAACATTACACCCAGTATCCTGTTGCGCTATTATTGATTAGTTAGGCTCCTATTCACTCAAAGCCACCTCTGTACCACACAATCTAGACATAGCTGTTATTTAATCAGCCTCTGAGTAGCCATTTCTGTGTGTTTAAACCCAATTCAGTTAATTGCTGCTATTAGTGAATCATGGCTTGAATGCTAGCTTTGTATGTCAACTTCCAACCTTTCAAGATTTTCCATTAAAAGACAAGTTCCTTGATTTTCTGAAGATAAAGATAAAAATATGAATTATGAAAATCATGCCGATTTGAATGGTAACAATTACAACAATCATTATTACAAAGTTCTTCAAGAGAAAAAGAATCCTCAAGACCTATCCTCCATGGATTCAGAACCACAGTATTTCATTACATGTGGTCATGAGGTCATTTTAGTCAGTGCACAATTTTGCATCCTGGAGTTATGCAGCCAATCTCTTGTGACCTTCTAAAAATATTACCATGGGTTTAAATTAGAAACTAGTTACAAAGATGACAACATTCTGCATTTCATGATTTGATCCAAATTTCCTTTAAAGTCAGGGATGAGGAACAGGAGACAAGAATGCACTTTCCTTGTATTTGCAGTTTAAATATATCATAATAGACACATTATTTCACAAATATATATTTCAAGGAACAAATAAAAATAACCTGCTTAAATTGTTTAGTAGGATTATGAAATGCTAATTTGCTTCGGTGTGTTCATTTTTAGAAGACTGACCTTTCATTTCATGTGTCTGATATAAAGATTGCTTTCAGTGCTTTAGCTTGTCATCTGTCCTTGTTTATCCCATTTCAAAAATATCCACACAGCATGGAATACTGCTGCTGATCTCATTAAGTGTCTTCTAATAATTGCAGGTTTTAAGCGAGCAAAAGACAGCAATTCTCACAGAAATTAAGCTTGTAGTGAAAGGGAACAAGAAAAAAAAATGAGTAGGAGTATGATAATTACATGCTTGTGACTATGACAGTAGGCAAAAGAAAACAGAGCCACAGATGGTGTCTAAATCTAAAGGAAAATGTAAATGAGGCTGAACACAGACAATTCACGAACAAAGAAATCAATGTATACATTTCTGTACTAACTGCTCAGGAGGTGTTCTACCTCAGGTAGATTACAAATAGAAGTGTTACCTGATAATCTTAGGGCATTCATTCAGTACAGAATGGATAGCACCTTTCTGTTCATATTGACAAGCACCCAACTCCACTGAACATTGTGAAGGATACATAGGAGCTATGTAAATTTTTTAATCACACTTTTGTGATCACCTTTTTCTCCAGAAGCAATTTTGCAATCTCTGAAAACATTACTTAGGGACAGATTTTGCCACCTTTAGTCACACAAAGTACCACCCTATTCTGTGAGCTACTGATTTTAATGGGACTGTTTTCAAAGTAAGATGTATTCAGCCTGAGTAAAAGTATCTAGTGCCTAATTCAGGCAGAAAATATTTATATAACTGAACTGAAACAAAATTGGACACTGGTATTGCCTGGCTGAAGCAACTTTGCCGAGATACCTTTGAATGCTATAACAAGGGCAGGGATGGATTAATGCATGGGGTTAGGGACCTGAGCCCAGGGGCCCCCTGGGGCACCAAGGGGCCGCACAACCCAGGCGGGCATCCTGGTGGCAGGTATCTGGGGCGGGTAGCATGTGCATCCTCCCCTCTGGCAGGGCCAGGTCCAGGGGCAGGTGTGGGGCTCCTTGCAGGTAGTGACAGCTTCCCAGGGCCATCTCTGCCAGGAGGGCTGACACCCGCACCAGCACCACTGGGACAGAACAGGACAGCCCCACCCCACCTGGGCTGGCAGATAGGCGGACGGACAGCTGGGAGGTGGAGCTTATGCCCCCCCCAAGCCAGCCTTGGCTCCAGCCCTGGCCTGTCCTGTGACACTGGGAGACCACAGCCCCAGCTGCATGACAACTGCCAGGCAGAGGGGCCAGGCTGGGGCTGCCTTCACCTCAGCAGCACTTGTGCCTTCTGGCTCACCCCAGATATACCGAGGAGGCCAGGCAGGCCCAGCTGCAGCCCCCTGGCAGGCATAGAGGGAACCTGCCCTTGCCTGGTGAGGACCTCTAATTTTGTTTGCCCAGGTCCTCAATAAATGTTAATCCACCAAGCGATGGGACAATGGGAGTGTGTTATCTCAGATACAGAAATATAGTTATTGTGTACTATTCCTGTTTCTGGAATAGACCCATCCAGAATTGAAGAGATCTTATTAGGGTGCAGACAGAAGTGCAGCTCCCAGCTGTAACTCAGAATGATTTCTGCAAAGCATTCTGAGTTACAAGGTTGCCCCCGGACCTAACAGAAGTTCACTGTTGATTCCACAAAGGAAGGGGAATCTACCTGGGGCTGGGAGCCTGCAACCAGGTTCCCATAGCAATGGCCAGGGCTCTCTGCCAGTGCTCACTGTTTTCAGAATGGGAGAGAGGAAAGGCAGCCAAAAGAGCTCGTTCCTGGGGCTCCCCAGCTGGTGTTGAAGGCGGGGTGGGTGAATTGGAGCCTCCCCATCTCAGGCAGGGGAGCTCCAGTACACTCACTTCATCTTCCAGGGGGTCTGAAAAGTCCTCAGACTGAACTCCTTCTGTTCTCTTTCCCCCCTCCCATGCTGAAAACAGTGACAGGATGGGAGCTCCGCAGACACAAGTTACAGACGACGCTACATTTTGAAATGTCTTTATCTGATACCTCATGCAATGAAAGGTTAGATTTGCACCTGACTGGCCATTTTTTAAGCTGTCTGGGAGCCATACACTTGTGTTTGGTCATGGCTTTAGATTGCTATAGACAGCTTCCTGTGGTCAGATCAGGCAAAAATTGTCACTTCTGTCTGTACCCTAAATGGCAATTCCAGGAAACTGTATTATCTCCTAAGGAAGCAACTTCATGCAGGAAGGCAGGAAATAAAGCAGTAATGTGATGAGAACATGACAGTCCAAACACTTTGTCTCCTGAAGCCTGTGTGTCAGGTCTTATAAAGTCCCAGTTAAAGCACCAAACAGCTGTCCAGGAGATTTCTACAGCTATGATAGAGTAAGCTTGTTTATACACAGTTAACAGGTTTAAGTGTCCTTTTATTTTCATAGTGTAACATTTCTGGAATTCTGACCGCTCTGTGGAAGGTGATGGCCATAATCTAGATATTTGTATAGCTATGCCTTGTTTCTCTTTTCTTTGTAATGCATCTTTCGGAAAAAGAAAGATAGCATAGCTTACAGGAGACTGCTTGTGAAGAAAATAGTTTCCTGGCTTTATCATTCCTTCCTGGTGACAACTTGCTGAGTACCTGAGACTCTACATGGTTTCTAAACCTATTGTCTGCTTGAAAATATTTACATGAAAGTATTTATTTGGATTCTTATCTTACTTTGTTTCCTTGCATATGAAACCTCTCTCTCTCACCTGATAGCCTAGCACCTGCTATCAGAATATCCTAATATTGGATAAAACAGGATTCAACAAATTGATTGGCCACCAATCAGGATATGGGTAACTCTGAGGCACATTACTCCCATGTGCTCCCATACAGTCTTTTCCTCTATTCTCATTCCCACAATGCTAGGACCCCGCTGCATACCCCTTTCCTCTCCCCCATTCCATTTTCCCTCCACCATTACTTCTTTTCTTTCCATCTAGGAGAGAAGGTACTTGGGGTGTCAATGGTTTAAAGTCAACTAGGAGGGTGGACAGGATTAAGAGACAGAGCAGTGTTAAGTAGGAAGTTGTTTCCTTGCTGCTTTCAAGCTATTTTTTTTTTATTTGGACACTATCACAGAGGAGAAATGTATGTTTGCTAAATATAGAATAGGGAATCTGTATGCCTACTTTTTCTCTTTTATTATTTTTGATTTTCACCAAAATCAACAAGATTCTGCACATTCCATGCCTGCTACATCCCCTGAAGTTTTGAAATTGATCAGAAGAACCTTGAATCCTTATCATCTTACAGACCAATAGAAAAAGAAATGCCATCTACCAGAGTGTAAGGCTTCACCTCATTTGGCTAACCTTGCAGGTTTCTCGCTTTATATTAGTGCCATGGTCACCAATTATCTTGCAGTATATTCCCCGTTATTTTTTTCCTCCACTTCAATTCCAAATGACAAATGCCGTGACCTCTAAATGAACTGATGAGGCATTGCGTGCAATTCTCCACATTTTGCTCCTTTTAAGAGATGCAGGTGCACAAATTATTCAAACTTCTTCCCCAGGAGGCTGCAGTTCTTAATCATCTAATTAAAATGATCGTGTATCTGCTCTAATTTTCTCATTAAAATACACTAATTTCATTAAAATACACAGAGCTGTGCCAATTATTTGTTGTGAACAATTCATTGAATGTAGATCTGTTTTCTCTTTCCAAATTGTCCTTCGTTAAATCACAGTTTTTATTAATTTCTTCTGTACCTGAAGTTGGTCAAAGACTTTTTTTACATGAAGCTATTTCAGCCTAAGGTTTGCATGAGAATGGTTTCTCAGGGATGGTATTTATATAGTTTTTAGAAGCTACTAGTCAAATTCTTTGAAATCAGGTACATGTCTATACCTGACCCCAGTGCAGTATGCACGAATTGATAATATTATAACTATGAAATAATAGCAACTGATAATCTACAGTTAGTCCCAAAGTGATGCTTCTATTCCAGACTGCAAACTGAATAGGTGGGAAAATGAAGATATAAGGAGAATAAGAAACTGCTAAAAGTAACCAAGAAACTGAACATTTCTGCTGTGCTGTCCTTACTGGTCTATGCAGGCAGGAGACAGCACAAGGTACAGCATCTAGCATATAATATACATTTTCTGAACAGACTACCACTACATCAACAAAATAAAGCTAAAGAATGGTTTCTGTCTGTAGTCTTTTGTTTGGTCCACCTGAGTCACGTAGGGCACAGCAGCTTTCAGCCAACCCATTACCATTGCTTGTATGTGGTTTAGTAGCTTGCTTTGGAGACCAGGGGGAAGGGATAGGCTCCTGGACAGGACAAACAGAAATGACAAGAAACATAGGTCAGCCACAGTATCGCCACAGGTCATTAGCTTTCAGATTTGTTCATTTGTTGGGGGCGAGGAGGGCGGCAGGAGGAGGGGGATATTATTGTTATTGCCCATGTGTTTTCAGTTTCCTTGGTTTGAGGATTTCAAGAACCATCATTTTCTTCTACCAAGTAGTATTGTCAGCTAATAAGGATGTTAAAAGTGCCTTTAAATATCTTTGAGAGGCCTTTCCAATTTAGGACTGGTTTCTTGTTTTTGGTGAACTTGATATAAGGAAATATGATACTATTGTTAAAATCATACCACACTTTGCTATCCAAACAGAGCTAGTTTATAACACACAGATAACTGCATTGCAGAAACTAACTTATATTATAGCTCATACAAGATTTGAAATGTTGGGCTTGTATATACATCATTGAAGAGGAAAGCTACCAATCTAGTTCTAATACGTCTATAGCACTGGCAAACTGATACAAACTCTGCTATAAGCCAACCTTCCCTTTGTCCTGTGCGCCACTTGCAGCTTCTTATAGCTTACTATATAAAAGAAGCAGAACTGAAAGGTGGGACTCTTGATACCCCGGAGAGATCTTGAACTCTTACCTTTGGCTTGTCCCTTGTTGGGAAATGTAGTTCAGTAACTGGGCAGATATTTTGTGTCAGAAATTGCTGTTTGTGATTAGTCAAATTAAAGAATGCAATTTTATTAAACTAGCTTTTATATTACACTATAGCAATGAGTTAGTAGGTCTGTCTGCTGTACATATGGGTTAATTGGGTTTATTTTGAACAAAGATACAGGTTTATATTTTTTGGGGTGGAGGATTATGGGTAAATTCTGATTATAAAAAGAACTGAGGACTTGTCTGGGTCTTCTGTAGTAGGAGCTGGGTTCTACTAGAGATAGTAGTGTTGTAGCCTCAGTGGTTCAGGAAATGCTATGAATAGCAAGCAATCTTTTTTATTAATAGCAGCTTACATAGGCCAATATAGTCAAGGCTTCTTTGTATTTGAAATAGATCTTTAAGATTGCAAGGGGCAGCTTATTTTTCTTTATTTTGGCCATTAAACACTTTTGGCCATTTTACACTAAAAGTGTTTTTTTTCTACCTCTGTCCAGCCTGAAAACTCACGTACCTCTGCAGGGAGTTTGGTGTGTATTTTAGCTGTTGTCTTGAGGCTGCCTATTTTCTGTATTCTATCCTTCTTATATATAGTTTTATTACTCCTAAAAAGTTTAAAAAGGAAAACAGGCTAAAGCCTAATTTGTCCATAAATATTAGCAGTTCCATAAGAGTACATATGAGGAAATTCTCTGATCAATCCCTCTCTCCTCTGTATAGGGTGTAGATTTTTGAGTGGTAGAGACTCTTTTCATGGCATGTGAGTACATCATATAAGATAATGAGTTACTATTTAGGGCTTATAGTTTCCACTGATGTAGAAACAAATAAGTAAAACTTATTGTTTTGATTACAGAAAAGGAAATGCTTTGGGTATCTCTTATTTTTGTGTCTCCGTGTCTGAATGTTCATTAAATTCATGTCCATAAAACAAGAAACTTTCTACTCAGATAAATAGAAAAGGTAGTTTCTTTAAACACTTCAATGCCAATGCAGGTCAGCCAAATTGGTGCTACCTCTAATTAGCACCCCTGCCAGCTTTACTGGTAGCTGAATGACACTTAGCAATGTGTGACGTTCTTTCCTCCCTTTGAAAACATTAAAGAAAATCACTTCTAATCTAAACTTTAATCAGCACAAATGAGGAATTAAAGTACCAATCCCAGCAATGGAAACAGCCTTTTAGAATATCAGACTGGATCCCCAAGGCTGAGTGTTTATTCTAGGAAGAGTAAAACAGATTTCCATGATATTTTCTTTGGGCACATCTACACGTGAGCTTTAATATGCAGTAGCCTATTCTACTGCACATTAAACCGGTGCATAAAAAACCAAGCTAATCCACAGGAGACTGGGCTACTGCACATTAAGCATCACCAAAAAAAAGTGTGCACTTCCGTTACTGCGCATTAGGGCAGCCTAATGAACGTTTATGTAGTACCTCACATTAGAGGTACTAAACTTAATGCACGGTAGCAAAATTGCATTGATGCACATGTAGACGCACCCTTTTTCATGGACCATCTAATCTTCTAAGAGGGAAAGTGTGGATATTCTACAAATATGCATTACTGAGATACAAAACTTTCCTATATCTGTCCATAGAAAAAACAAATGTTTCTAGAGCCAATCACAAGCCCTAAATTACTTTTCCCACTCCAAAACCAATCCCAGCAGATACTTCCTAAGTTAATATTGATTTATTTTAAATTAAAAAGTCACCTATAAACATACTTCTCACACAGGTTCACACACATAATAAAATAAATCACAGTAACATTACTGCTTTGTGACCTGAGATGCTAAGAATCTGAAGCTGGCAGCCCTACAGGGGGTTCTTGGTAAGACAGAAAAACTGATGTGGAGCCAGTTATACTTGAGGCTATTCTGTTTCTCTACAAAGAGTGTACAAGGTCATGTTTGCATGAACTCAGGGAAAATCAAACAGGACATGGTTTCCTTCCTTATTTCTCCAAGGCTGCTCTAGCTAGCACTAAACCCAAGGCTTGCTGTCTTGGCTTTTTCTCAGGCTTGTGCTACCAGTACTGTTGTAGCTATTCTTCCTTGCTCCCTTCTCTTTCAGCTTCTCTGACCCTTCAACAGTTTATAACAACTGCGGGACAAAATGACCCACCTTGAGTCAAAGGCAGGAAAGAAGTTGGGCACTGGGACCTTGCTACTGCTTCTGCTCATCTCTGCAGCAGAACAACAAGCGTTTGCAGCTGAAGTCCCTTGCTACCAAATGTCACAGGTTGGGTCCAAAGCTGCCTGGTTGTCAACCCCTGGTTTATACTCCAGACACTCAAGCCTTTACCAAACAGTAGTCTGCAGAATTCCTCCCTCCACTCACTGGGAAGCTGGTCGGAGCCCCTTCCACTGTGACACTGAGCCGATTCTGGGCACCACTCATTTAATCCCTGGATGATTCTGCCTGGAGCAAGACTAGATGAACTACTCCTGAGGTCCCATCCAGCCCTACTTTCCTATGATCCTGTTTTATCAATGTATTTAGAGCAGCGTTTACCATGAAATTTTTTTAACGTTCAGAAATGGATGACTCATGTTCTGGGGAGTTCCTATTCTTTTAATGTAGAAAATTGTAAGCTGGTAATATTTAGAGATCAGACAAACTGTGTATAAATCTTGCCCACAGTTTTTATACTCCTGGGAAGTAGGTACTCCACTAGGATGATACTGTGAGCCGTCTGTAGCGATTTTGTCTTGAAATAAGAGGGCATGGTAGGATTCCAGCACTTGTAGAATCACCCACAAAGCACAAAATAGATTTCAAGGCAACATACTGAACACAGAAGAAAGTCCTTGTTTTATTTTTTCAGGAGTTTTGGGGGAGTTTGAAACTACCATTTCATATCCCTGGCCATGTTTCAGGCTGTAGCCATGTCTCAGTGGAACAAGCTAAATGACAAATAGTTAGGAAACTTGATAAATACTACAGCCTCCCACACTTTGCTCAGATTGTCACTCTAATAAGGCTACATTTGTACAGTTTGTTTTACAATTGGCAGCCTTGCAGTGTTGATGCTCCCTGAGGGCCACATGTCCATAATTGCTTCTGTATACAGAAGTAAACACTGGAAGAGTATACTCCAGTGGGCCCACACAAGGGCCTGCACATGCTACTACATTGCTGAAGGCCCTGACAGGTTTCTTTTTTCTAGTGTTCTTTCTTCCTTTTATTTTAATTTTTGCTCTTTTTTCTCCAGGCTTTCTTTTTGTCATTCTTTTTTTAGCCCCTACTGTGGCATATATACTTTTTTAGAACCGCATGTCACACTAATCACAGCCTTGCTGTGGCAATTCATACCTTCCCCCTTTTAGCTGAAGCAACAGAACCATGGTTCTGCTCATTTCACTGACTAGCCATTAACTTTTGCCTCCTGTTCAGGGAAAGAAATAACAAGCAGGGGGCCCTGCTCATCACCTATATGCCTAGAAGTAAGGTATGAAACGCCAAACTCCCACTGGCTTCAATAGGGTCATGGATGGTGTAAGTCTAGATAGCCTCCTTGTCAGAATGTAGTCCAAGGACATGTCTATATTGCTTGCAGAGCACTTCAGTGAGTATCAGCAAGACAAATGCCCCACATACCCACACCCAGTCTTCATACAACAAACCTGGAAATAAGTCTGTGAGTCTGTCCTAAGGGCATTTGGAAAGATTCGGAGATTCAGACATAGACACAGCTTTAAACATTTTTGTCTACATACCTCTAGGTAGCAGGGGCTCGTGAATGCTGCAGTGCTGGGGCGCATGGAGCGTGCCACGGGAGCATGGAGGCTCCCCAGTGCACTTGGCAGCAGACCCAGAAGTAGACCAGAAGCACTTCCAGTCCACTTCCAGTTCCAAAAGAGAGTGTGCAGGCCTCCCCCCCCCCCCCCATGCCCCTCAGCTTGGTGACTGGTGCCTCCTGGGTCTGGGGTCCCCCTGAGGCCAATTGCCAATTTGGGGGGGGGGCATGGCGGGTCTCCCAGTGCGCTCCCCATTAGACCAGGAAGTGGGCTGGAAGTACTTCCAGGTTTGCCACTGAGTACATGGAAGGGCCCCCCTACACTCCTGTGGGACACTTCATGTGCCCTAGCATTGCAGTGTTCACAAGCCACACCTGCTACTTCGAGGTATGTAGACAAAACATTTAAAGCTGTGTCTATGTCCAAATTGCTGAAAACCATCTTGCAGGAAAATGATAGAAATGGAACAAAAGGAAACAAGACTGAGAAATCCATGGTCTGACCCTCCCTTTAACCAGCACCTGTGGCATTTACCAGAGACTCTGTGGCTCTAGGATTGGCCTTCTTAGCCATCAACAGACTCATTTACAACCCTTTACTTGACCCATGGAAATGACCTCCTTGACTGTGAGGGATTGCCAAAAATACTTTCTGCCCTTTTATTTGTAGAACAATATGCATCTTAATGTGAATCTGTGTCCTGCAAAAGATAAAGAAGAAGAAATATGAGTGTGCCTAGAGCCTGAAATGAACATTTCAGATCAGAATCTGGCTTTTGAGAACACACCAAAATTCAAGGATTTCCAATATGAGCCTTCAGTTTGGTATCCATATGAGAAAAAAAAGAAACTCAAACTTAGATCTTTGCAAAATAGCATTCAGAGCTTTAGGCTTGTTTTTTATTAATTTTACATAACAAATTAACAAATGCAGTAACAGGTGCAGCCTACTAGCAGTTAAAGCTGTATCTTGCTCACATCTGCTCCCATCATCTGGGGATGTTGTCATTTGAAAATATCTCTCGCTTCTTTATCAATGGCAAGTAAGAAACACTGCACACTTACACACACATACAAAGTATGAAAGGCCTCACTGCCACTCTAATGAAGAAAAACAAGCCTGTCTCCTCAAATGCCCTACACTGGAGCCAATATACACTTTAAAGGAATATAGCAGGTTTAGAGTTGCCCCTCTAGTACAGAGACCTCATGTGTAGCAAGTCTATGATCCTAAATCCATATAACTAACCTGAGACTAACTGCTGTTCAGCCTTTGTAAAGAAACAGACAACCCCCCCACCCAAACCTCCAAGAACTTTATTGCAAAAATCAAAGTTTCTTTGAAAATATACCTCTCCTCCCACTCATGTGAATTTAAACTTTCTGGGGAAGTAACCATCAAAAAAGCAAACATAATTACCAGGACATGTAGGTGCCATGACTGTATACTTTGCCAAAGACATTTTTTTGATCTTATCATGGTTACCTTGATCATTTGTCAATTTATATGTTAGCATACAACTAGGTATTGGTTCAGGGAAGGGTAGGCACTACATAGGCAAAAAAACATTATATGGCAACCCTGTAAGGATGCCCTCTTTTAGTGTGACCAGTCCATCTTTCTCAACATTCACACCAACTGGCACGTGACACCTGACACAGAAATATGAGACAAATGTCAAAATTTGGAACACCTGCATTGTGTTGCACATCTCACCATAACTGTCAGCCTAGAATACCTGTATCTGAGGATGTTCTTTCACTATATAAAAGAAAGACAGGGAAAATGACAATCCTTCTGTTGGTCATCAGAAAAGCATGAACCCTGGATTATGCATCCACCCATTGCTGACCTTTATTACTTAAACTAGTAGAATCACTGTGGTATAATCTCTGTGGACCAGCTATGATACCTGGACAGTGATGAATGACATGTACTCCAAAGGATGGATGATACATAATTATTTTCTAAGCAGCAACAGAATGCTGGTTTTCTGGATTCCTGAATTCAGTTTGGGTCTCTAGGAAGGAAGCATCTTCTACTGACTAGTGCATCAGTTGGAGGCATAAGCATATAGACCAGGCAAAATACTAGTGGGGTGTGAAGCTTTGGTCTGAGATTCAATTTGGAGAAGATTCGGCCCGATTTGGAGGCCGAATCACTGAATTGAATTGGAAGAAGAATAAAACCCTCCGAATCAATTTGGAGGCTCTGAGTAGATTCAGGGAAAAAAATTAGAAGGCATTCTTTCAGTGGAACAGAAATTGAGAAGCAGAGGGAATGGGGGGGGAGGGGGAGAGAGAGAGACTGACACCTCTAGCTGGCCAGTGACTGTGAGGGGCTAGAGGAGGTAGGGGGAGAGCTAGAGGTGCAAATCCTCCCCCTGCCCAACATAGATGCATCCTCTTTCCTGGCAGCCATGAATCTTCTGCTGCCAGTGGAAGCAAGGACTTGTCCCTGCACCTGCACCACCTCCCCTAACACCAGAAATAGGCACCAACAGCAAAATGACTGTCTCCTCCACCCACATTTCATCTCCCAGCATGAGCCTCCCACTGCCAGAGGAGGAGCTGGATCTGGAACCAGGGGACCTGAGCGCCCTGGCAAAAAAAATTCTGGGGACATAGCAGGACAGAAAAGCACAGGGGCCCAGGCCAAACAAAGTGGTTTGTAAATTCCCTTTCAGGATCAGGCCTGGAAGAATGGAGACAGAGTGTTTTTTTCCGTGAGGAATGTGCCCCCACAGGTAGTTGGGTATTCTTGTCTTTGATAGCTTCTGGTGTGCAGTTTGTGGGGTACTGGAGATTGTTGGCAGGTTTTCTGTTTTGAGCTGTAGGAAGTTGGCTTCTGGTGAGGAGGTTAGGTTAGCAAGGTTCGGTGCTTGTTTGAATTTACAAACCACTTTTCACAGCTGGGCCTATAAACTTTACTTCATCAGCCTCATACATACAGAAACTCATGGAATCAATATAGACATTGGATGTATGACACACTACAACCTGCCAGACATCTGACTCCCCAGGTACCTCTCCACTTTTACCTTCTACATCACCCTTCCCCCTCTACCCCAGCCTGTCTCTCTCACCCCCTGACACCTCCATTTCCATTTTCACTGACTGGCTTTCTTGCCTGCATTGCATGCCAGCCTCTGGCTTCTTTACTATTTCTTCCATCCAGGAAAAGTACACACACCAACTGCAGGTGCTTCCTCAGCCTGACTAAGGCTTTTTCAACCCAAAAGCTTGCTAAAATATATTTCTATAACTATTCAGTTGGTCTACTAAAAGATACCAGATTCACCCAATGAATCTTGTCTGGCAGTGCCATGTCCTTAGAACAACACCCCTAGCACCTGTCTCCAGCCAACTGACTGGAAAGAGGCAGGGCCCTGGGCACATCTAAGCCCCAGGGCTGGGGTGGGCAGGGAGAGTTCTCTGGCAGCTGCTGGAGAAGCTCCTGCAGGAAAGGAAAAAGAGGCTCTAGTCTGTGACAGTTTGGCTGTCTGAAATGCTACTGGTGCTACTGTGCTGAAGTGCAATGCTTACCTGTTGTTATTTAAAGTGATGGACTGGACTGAGGCTGTAGAGGAGAAGGAGGCCTCATTGGAGCACCATACCATGTTGTGTATAGACCCCAGTGCCAGTGAGGGTGCACCTTAACACACACACAGTGTCACATGTCACAAGTTTTGCTTGTCATCAGCCTAAGGTGAAGTTTCCCAGAAACCCCTGAATCTATCTCCTTGAAACCTGGCAGGCTTTACGGCCTCAGCAGGGGCTAGCATACCTGCAGTTTTCACCCTGCTGTGCCTTAACACACACGTGTCCCATAAGTTTTGCTTGTCAGCAGCCTGAGGTGCTGTTTCCCAGAAACCCCTGTACTTATCTCCTTGTAACTTGGCAGAGCTCATGCTCTCAGAAGGGGCTACTACCCCTGAAATCATTATCTGAATTAGCCAAAACATGACAAAGTTATAGGTATTTTAGTGATTCCCCATTATAGTCTATGGCCAAATCTCCAAATCTCTCTGAATCAGCGCCAAATCTTCTGAAGCCAATTTGGCTGAATCAATTCGGGACAGTGATCCAAATCTCTGAATTGAATCACTGTCCTCTGAATTGGCTGAATCTGAATCGAATACTTCCCTATTCGCACAGGCCTACAAAATATACCTTACAAATACTTACTTGAGAAGATCTAGTGCCTCCCTGCTTTATGCAAAAGAAAATTTATATTTGAACAAGTTATAAGCCTTTGATATTTTTAATTTGATATGCTCTCAGTACAGTCTTGTTAGATTTTGGTTACTGCAGGACTCTGACAAATGTGCAGCTCCCTAGTCTAACTCATAGTACCTCACAGAAAGTGCCATGAGTTAGATGGATGCTCCTGACCCAACAGACATTTGCTGTTGGGTGGAGAGTGGGGGACTGAGCTTCATTCTGGAACTAATCCAGCCAAGGAGCTGCATGCCTGCAGCTTCTCCCTTTAGCCCAGCTTTCTATCCCCTCAACTTCAGTGCCGTCTGCATGATAGGAGGGGAGGGACCTGTCAGGGTATGGCTGTAGAGCACTTTCAAGGAGCTGATCATGCGACAAATGTAACTTCTGTCTATGCTCATAGTGTTTCACTTTGCAACTTTTATGTTCTATTAACAGAGGTTTTTGGATGAGTATGTCCTCATCCCTGAATAGGTGTTACAGTAGAAGAATTAATAAAAATAGAATGACAGCATTGTGACAAGGAGTCCTCATGTTTCTAATGAAAGCTATGATTTATCTAAAATGCACTGTATTTTGTTGGCATAGAATTTATATTATTAGAACAGAATACATTATATTCTTTTAGTCTCCAAATCCCTCTAAATATAATCACAAAGTTGTTTAAACAGTTTATGAGATGTCTGCATTGTGATCCATTTCTATATATACTGCTGTCAAGGTATTATGCTTATTGATCACAATCCATTAAGCACCAAGACTAGAAATTCTGTAACTACCTAATTGCAACAAGAAAATATTCTCCAGACATTTTGAGAGCTTTCAGCAGGATCCCAATGATTGTTTATATGGCTGAATCCATTGAATCTGCTTCTATGAAAAATATCCAACAGCTGCATTCCAGGATAATCCCACATATAAATTCTGCAGATATATGTATGTAAACCTTGCTTGAGGGTGTTTAGGCAGACGTGCTTTGTTCAGTCATTTCTGAGTTCTGATGTGGTCAGGCTCTAAAATATAGAAATAGGACAGGACTCAAAGTAATGATGTGGTATCATGGTCAGCATATCTGAGATAGGGCAGGTCTTGTGCTGACATGACAGAAGCAAGTCAGATGATGTCTGTTTCTCATACAAATATACCAGAGATGTTGTATTTGCTTGTTAAAAACAGTTGAAAGCCCTAGAGAGCAATCACCCATAAGACATCATTCAAGAGCTTAACTTTACTTTCACTAATACTGGTGTAAGTTAGGAACAATACCAATGAACTCCAGTAACATTCCAAGTTAAGTGAAATAAGGATCAGGCATTCTGTGTTCCCTAAATATTCTTCTCTAATAAGCTATGGGAAGTCCCAAATGTTTCTTTCACTCCCTATCTCAAGGGAAATAGAATTTGTTCCAGGATGTATCAAAGAGCCCTAAGTTTGTGTGTGTGTGTCTTATGTATATGTAAAAAAAAATATGGAACTGTTATTTATATAATCTAAAGATGCAATAGTTCAATTCCAGGACAGTTCTGTGTACAGATGTGTGTGTGTGTGTGTGTGTGTGTGTGTGTGTGCGCGCACGCACAAATACACTTACACTTATAGAAATACACATACACGCACATACGGGGCTGTCTTGGAATTGAGCCATTGCAACTTTAAATGCATATAAATAACAGTTCTGTCATTTTTTTTTTTTTTTTACATATACATAAGTCATATGTATATATACATAAACATTGAAAATTAAATTTAAAGAACATCCACTGCAATGTCAAGCACTCAGAAGCCAGGAAGTGCCAGGACTAGGGTTGTTTGTGCAACTTTAATGTAGTCTTCTTAGCATAAGGATTATAATTAAGTGATCACACACAATTTTTTTTTTCCATAAGACCTCAGCCTTTTTCAGGTGCTTTCAGGCTGAATCAGAACTGAGCAGTGAAGGAGACTGTTGCTGATAGAAGCCTTGTTCTAAGTACAGGTGTAACAAGGTATGATGTGCATGAAGATTGAGACTGCAGGAAGAAGAATAGATGCTCTTATAATGGAGGCAGCTGAGTGCTGCCTTGGAAAAAACAGATTATACCAGGGGCAAGCAATTATTTTGGGCTTACTGAGTTTCAGCCAGCCATTGAGGGCTGCATGACAGGCAGCCCAGGGCAGATTAATATTAATTTTCTAATTTTTTTAGGGGTCCTGCAGGCCAGATAGAATGGCCTGGTGGGCTGCATCTGGCCCCTGGGCCGCATTTGCCCACCCCTGGATTATACCATGAACGCTGCATGCCCCCTGAGGCTGGGGGGGCACAGCGAGCTCTCACAGGCAGCGGTTCTGTTGGCAGTGGGAGCATGGCAGCAATGAGCAGTGAGGTCCTGCAGGCAGCTGTGGAGCTGTCAGTGGCAAGGGGAAAGGGGTGGCAAGCAGCTACCATCCACAAGTGATGCCAGCAGTGGCAGCGGTGGCCAGTGGCAATTGGGAAACTCCTGCAGATGCTGCCGGTGGTGTCAGCTGTGGTGGGGGAGGTGGCGAGTGGCTACCACCCACAGGCGCCTCGGCAGTGCAACGGGTGCATGTGCACCTGCATGCACCCCCTATGCATTGCCAATGGATTATACTGCCATCCTCTGACACAGGATTCCTGGGTGTACTTCACATCTGTACACTAATTGTGTATTTCATATTTTCTGGGTGCTCAGTTTGATATGCCGCTGTCTGATTTGTTGATAAAATGAGCTACAGCTGAATTCAGCAGGACATACAGTTTGAACATACCTGTTCCATCAGGCTAAATATTTTAAAAGATCAGATCCTTCAAATTAAGCATCTCATAGTGGAAGGGGCCAGGATGTAGGCAGACTGGCCTCGTGGTTACTTCCAACAGGCCCTAAGAGGGGTCAGGAATCAGGGACCAAGTTACTGGATCCAACGAGCAATCTAGAGGCAGGGTCCAAACACAGAGTTGAGAGGTTCAGAGTTCAGGAGGCTGCAACTGAGTTACTAGAACCAAGGGGGCAAACCACAAGCCAGAACCCAGGAACCAAGCAAGGAGGATCGAGAAATGAGGAAACCAAAGCAAAGGGAAATTCAAAGCCAGATTCCAAGGAGAGAGCCAAACCAGGATCAGGAACCAGGAAAGCCAGAGACCACAGGCATCAGGAGGCTTGCCCAAGCAGACCAGGATCAAAACTGTTGGCTAGCCTGGAGGCAGCTGCCATACATGGGAAGAAATGGGGAGACTAAGTTCTCAGCAGCCAGTCAGGAACCTAGCCAATTAAGTAGCTGGGGCAGAGCTTGTCAGCCTGAGACCCAAGGCAGATATGTCTGCCTAGGTAATTAGCCCAGGCTTGGCTGTCTTCTAGAGACCCTGACACAAAGTAGTAAGTATTTTAAAATGAAGTACCAAATTTTATGGATAGTTATACCTTTTTCTCTTTCTCTGCCGATCCTTCTCCATTTGCAATGCTGCCACTTTATTTTACATGGTTTGTGGAAGAAAAAAAAAAATCACGAATTTGTGTAGCACTTCCAGTCAAAAGCATCATAGAAATCCTAGGGAAAACCAGTAATTCTATCTGCAGAGCAGAATTAAGCATAGTGTACAGTAAAGAAACCATGGAGCCATACACTAAGGAGAAAACAAAATGGTCAAGAGCTGTCCGCTAAATAAGCAGTCTATCCTGGGAACAGAATAAGACAGAGATCAAGTGTATGACCATGTAACCAATGACTGCATCATAATACACATGTACAAAGGGACAAAATTTAGGTTTCCACAACAACTGCAGAGCTGGTATGTCCTGGCTTTTGAGTACTTGACTACAGCCTTAAAAATGGTTGGTTGGTGTAGGTTGGTGTGTGCGTGTGTGTCTGTGGGCATGCCATTTCCTTGCTATTTTTTAAATACAGTACATTGTAAAAACAAAAGAAAAAGAGAGAGAGAGAGAAACTTCCATCATGCAACCTCATATTGGCATGCACATGATTCTGCAGCAGGGTTGGATCCACTACTTGACTACTTGAGTAACTGATAGCAGCAGTTGGTTGTCATCTTCTATAAGGACCAGCACTAGAAAGAGAAGAGATGCTTTTCCAGTCGTTCTGAGGCATTTATGAGGTGAATAGCAAAGCTACTTGGAGAGGCAGAGTACTGCAAGGACTCATAGCCAACTAAGGTTGTTAATTAGATAGCAAGCCAGGAAGAGGAGAGCACCACTTGGGTGAAGATAACATAGCTTTTCCTGAGCGGTGAGGTCTGTGCTATACCTTTCAGAAACAGAATTTCAGCAGTTACTTGTTTCTGCTACCAAAAGGATCAACAACTATTTGTAGCAAAACCAATGCTTGCTTGAACTACACTAGAAGAACATTAATTATTTGTTCCTGGATTAGAACTCACTTAATCAAAACTGAACATGATACAGTTATGCAAGGAGGTTTGACTCTATCAATCAAACATGCACATGGACTGGAAAATGAATGATGTCTGATATAATGAAAAATGGAACTACAGGAAATAGTTTAAAAGAATAAAGCCATCCAGTCCTGTGACATTGCTTTTGGACATCTCAAAAGAGCATGTAAATGTTTCATGAATTTCCTTCTGATCTCAGGTCTGTAGCTTAGCACACGCCCCTCTTTCTGAATAAAAAAGTGGGTCTCAAGAATTCTTTTAAAGTTAGTTTTTGTAGATTACACCCACACCCCATATACTTGGGTTTAAACAGAGGTAAAAAAAGCCAAGGGGAAAACATAACTTGTCAGTTTAGTTCCAGCATCTTTTCAAGAGAAATAGAAATTAGCAATATAAATTTCTAATAGGATGCTCAGTGCAGTACGATGGTTCATAAATATTTGATATGAGAATTTCGTATATCTATTTCATAACCAAACCTACAAAAAAAAAAAAAAAAGCAGAAAACCCTTTTTATTCTATAAAGTGAACATGATATTAATAACTGGCATTTCTATAAAGCTTATTTTCAGAGAGTTTACAAGCTTCACAAAAAATTAATTAATTAATCCTCAAAATAGCCTTACTAGGTAGGTAGGTAAATATTATCACCATTCTATTGCTTGGTTGAAGGCTATACAACCATCACTAGCAAAGTTGGGATTGGAATTTGGGCGTTCCTTTTCCTGTGCTCACTCTAGCCTTCATATGTATTTCTTCTTATAACACAGAACCTCATATTGTAAGATTTTAGTCATGTTAACCCAATCATTTCTCTCTCAGTCTCTCTTCATAGCATGTGAACTCATAACAGTACTGATACCCTCAGTTCTGGAGCATGTCCACCTTCTACCTTTTGCCCTTGTTCTGTACATTTGTCTTGTGGTTTCTGCCAATTAAGGAGTGTCAATGAGCATTTCTGTGCCTACTCCCTAACGCTGTCCTTAAGAGGATGAACTGAAATGCAACTCCAGAATAAGTACAGCAATAATACAAGCCCCAAAGCAATCAAGAGAACATATAGAAAATGCTTGTACCTTTAATAATAATCAGAGGCATAAATAGTAAGGCTGTGCAAAGCTTCAATAGATGATTAGATTCGGAGGAGATACGGCCTGATTTGGGGACCAAATCTCCAAATCAGAATCGAATCACGAGACCAATTAAAAGCTCTGAATCAATTCAGAAAATCAATTCAGAAAAGCTTTGGCTGATTTAGAGATTTGACCATAGACTAAAAATGCAGCTGACAGCTGCCTCCAGCTGGTAAATCTGTTGGGGTTGAGGAAGGGAGGAGGGTGGGATTGAGGCTGGGGCGAGCTGTCCAGCTGGGGCAGGGGGTGCAGGATGGGGCGCAGCAGCACTGGAAGTGGGGGCTCTGCCCTGCTGCCGCTTTCCTGCCGGGGCAGGGGGGGCGGGGGGAGGGAGCAGGATGCAGGCGCAGCTCACTCCAGGCAAAAGGGGGCAAGCAGCACCAGTGCATAACCCCCACTTCCAGCACTGCTGCGCCAACCCCCCCCCCACCGCAGCTGGCAAGTGGTGGCAGGGCAGAGCCCCTGCTCCCAGCACTGCCATGCCCTCATCCCACATCCCCTGACCGTGGCTGGCAAGTGGTGGGAGGGCAGGGCTCCCAGTGCTGATGTGCCTGCATCGCATGCCTCCACTCCTTGCCCTGACTGGCAAGCAGTGGGAGCAGCTTGTGTGGGAGTGGGGCCTATGCCCTGCTGCCACTTGCCCCCTTCCACCTGTAGCAAGCCATGCCCGCATCCCCCCCCGCCCACCTGAGCTGCATTAGAAGCCACATTTCCACATTTCAGTAATTCCCTGGTTAAAAATAATTTTGTTTTTCTACATTCATCTGCATCACAAAATGAACAATGTATCTGAGAAAGCTGAGAGATTCCTCTCCAATAAGTGGTCAAGATTTCAGCGATGTTTTGCTGATTTATTCCACTTGACGATCTGGCCTGCAATATTTTTCTCAACCAACAGCTAGAGATGTGTTAAATAAATTAAGTAATAATCCCTATGCCAGGTGTTTTAAAATGTGAGAATCTACTTTCAGTTACATATCCCAGTTCTATAGCTCAGTGTTACCAAGTGGGTCAACTAAAATTCTATATATTCCCAAGCAAAAATTAAGTTTGTTTTGCAATGTGTAAATAGAAGCTCATCTAGTAATCGAGGGTTCATGTAGTAGTCTGGAAAATACTGTCTGGATTGTTTTATTGCTTTAAGGAATGACAGCTTAGTCTTGAAGCCAAGACACTAATTCATCAATTAATTTGTAAGAATGTTGTTCATCACCCAGAAACTGGCTTTACTATGCTGGATTTTCTCCAAATTGCATGTATCCTGCACATCATTTAATACTGATGATGGCATGATTATTGACATTACAATATCACTATTGCTTGAGATGTAGAGTGACTCACACTCATTAAGCTGATAACTGACAAAGTTAGCCAGGCAGGAGATAGTAAACAGTGTTGAGTAATGAATTCTTACAGCAAAAATTTCAAAGTCAAATCTAGAGTCAACTGAATTGCTCAAGGGTGTTTATCACTTTAAGCAAAGGATTTCAGCATTTCACAACAGAAGCAAAAACAAATAGACTAAAAGCTACAGCCAGATTTTCAAAGGTGGCTATTGAATTTGAGTCCTTCACTTTTTTGTTGATAAATTTGAGCTTCCATGGTAACTATTATCTATGGAATAGATAGATACGCATTGGCTTTAAAAATAGGAAAATCAGATTAAAAAAAAATAAAGATGTGTCTCACTATGAGAAGTTTGGGACAACACACATAAATCATATATTTGTTTGAACTTTCTCATAAAATTCATGTATGGAAGATAAGGGGATTAATGATGAAATTATCAAGAGTTATTTCAGTGTAGTTCATGTATCAAAATGTCATGTTTACTCCAGCTCGTCTTTGATCTCAGTTGAAAGCTTATGTGACTAGGGAATAAATGATACAGATATCCATAGTTGGTAAAGTCAATAGACTGCCCATTGAAGTTATAGTCTCCTTTTTGGGAAGATGGCTTTCATAACATTTGTGGAATTTGTTATTTCATTGAGGATTTTCTGAAACTTTTACCAAATTTATTCTAAAATCAGTACTACTACTACTACTACTACTACTACTACTGCTGTAGTTTATCTGCTTATATTTGGCAAGTTGGTAGTGACTGAAGGTTTGTTTTAATTTGGAAGGTTGCTATGGAAGATGGAATAATTCAGCATAATTTGTGATTATTTCTAAACTATAAGGTTCAGATAAATATAGATGAAATGTAAGAAGTAGAATCTCCAAAAGTAATGCTCAGATAGTTCTATCTACTTCACCATACAGGAAAAACTGGCAACTTAGAGGCTTGGCTTATTCTTTGTGAACTATTCTTAGGATCTGATCCAACCTACACTGAAGTCAAAAGGAACTGAATAGTGACTGCAGTGACAGATGTATTGTGTTCCTGAAAGATGAACAGATATATAATTACATTTTCTGGTGTGTTAAATCTCTCACTGTACTGACTTAACAAGAATGTAATTTTTAAAACATATACTGGGTGCATCTATACATGTGCTAATGTGCTTTTCCTAATGCACATTACATTTAGTACCTCCAATGTGAGGTACAGGCAGTCCTCGATTTACAATGTTTTGAGTTACAATGTTTCGCACTTACAAGGTTTATAAATTGACACCCCACTTCAACTTTCTAATGTCAGTTCTGACTTCACAACATTTGATCCGATGTGACACCACACCAGCGAACAAGTTGCTGTGTCACCCATCTCCCTGGAAAACATCTGCCCAAACTTCCTTGGACACTTTTTTTAAGAAAGCAGACAAGACTCCAGAAAAACCTACAGCTAAGACTCCTGAGAAGACTCCAGCCAAGAACCCTTCAAAAAGTCCAGCCAAGTCACCTCAAAGAAGTCCTTCCAAATCACTATGATTGTTATTTACAATATAAATACATTAATGTAGCTATATTACTCATCTATAATTGATTGAGTACAAAATTCTGGGGTATCTGGTGAAAATAGGGTATCGGGCCTTGGTTCAGGAACCAATCCACCATCTATAACATTGTTTCTTATGAGAAAATTGGTTCCGAGTTACAACATTTTGACCTAAGACATGGTTTTCAGGAACCAATTGTGTCAGAAGTCCGAGGACTGCCTGTACTAAATAAATGCCCGTTAGGCTGCCCTAATATGCAGTAGTGAAAGCACATACTTTTATAGTGACACTTCATGCACAGTAGCCTATTTTACTGCATATTAGCCTATTTGCATAATTTTTTACATGACACTTTAATGTGCAGTAAAAGAGGATACTGTGCATTAAGGTGCACATGTAGATGCACCCACTGAAACCTAAATCTGTGTGATCTAAAAAATAAAGAACCCCTGGAGTGGGGAACAGATCTAGAATGTAAATCACTCAAGTCTATTCAGGTGAGATTATAGATGTCATTGATCTTTATTAACTGAGCTATTGAACTTTTGTCACATCTAGGATATGAAAATTAATTCCATATTGTATATTTGTACTCACTAAAAATAAGTCTGACTCAGATTTTTTAAAAATATGTAAATGAAGATTTATTCAGAATGCTAAAGTAGTCCATGTCCTGTTGCTGTTGGGATGCTATTGAATTAATTGTATATTGATTAAATTGTGTCCTGCAAAACAGTTACTGGAAATTAAGTGAGATTTAAAAATCATAATTAATTAAAGTAGGAATGTCATATGGCCTCCAGGTTGTATCCAGCTCAGCAGGATACTGGCAGACTACCACAAGTTGAGGGGCATGGCCTGCTGTGCAATTCAGGGCTCTTTGACCCCACTGGCCCTGGCTATTGGCAGTAGGCTGGACTAGCACCTGCCAACCTTGGACATACTGCCATTAGCAGACCCACCCCCTAGACTTCCATTGCCTCCAGATTTGCTGCCATCGCTAGATCCCTCACTGCCACCATGGACCCCTTTCTAGGCCAGACCCCTCCACTGCTGCCTTAGTGGCTATGGCAACTGCCCCCATACCCCCAAGCTGGATCTGGTCTGCAAGGAGTCACACAGTCCAGATCTAGTCCAGGGCACCAGGTAAGTTTGTCAGCCTTGAATTAAAGTATGCATTGCCCAGTATTACTGCACATAGGAAAAGATGGAATTGTTGCTCTTTCCTGTAAGCAACAGAATTTGCACTTGAGAAAATATAGTACAGAAAACAAAAGGAAATGAAATGTTAGTAGGAAGGAGTTGCATGTTTTTAAGTTCTCCCATTAATAATGATCTTAATGACGAGACCATAAAATCCCTACATTAGCAGTAGTAACAACAGGAAATCTGCAAATCTGTCACCTTTCTTTCACTCACATGCTTCTTTAAGTCTTGCCTCTACCTGGATGGCTATAGAGCACTCCCTAGAGACAGCTGATAATGGTTGGTCAAGGGGCAGGTTGACACAGCTGTTTATTATGAAGAATGGTGCATATTCTATATTGTCACCTTCTGCGTGTCTTTCTTTCTCCTGTTCTGGGTCCACATAATCCTATGGGGTAAGCCCTTTTAAGCCCTGACTTTACTTTTCTGTATAGTCACTGGAGTGCTCTGGGTAACACAGCACTACAAGTGCACTAATAATATAAAAATATGAACATCTTCCATGACTGGGAACTTAGATAAAGAGCTATTTCAATGGCTTGCTTTTGTGGTAGGAGAACCATTGTAGCCCAGTAGTCTGGGTGTTTACTGAAGACGTGTAGGCCCTAATCTACACTTCCAGATTATTTCTTTAGAAACAGTGAATCATGCATTGAAACTTTAGAAATAGTGAACATGCTGTGCAGAGCCTTGGATTAGATGACTCTTGAGGTTCCTTCCAACTCCATGCATTGTCTGGGCTTGCATGTATTTTATAGCGTTAGAGCCTTATGCAAAATAGAGCATAGAGGGACACACCTTGATAGTGCTATATAAACTATTCTTTGGCACTAGTATGCAGCTGTATTGTAACATTACTCACACTGAAATTGTGAGATTTTTGCTTGTGGCAGGTAAAACTTCTACATTGCTTGAGACTGGCAGTTTGGGAATGTGAGGTATGGAGCTATGGGCCAATAGCAGAACTCTGGTGCATCTGCTGCTGCAGTTATATGTCTGCAGTAATACCAAAGGTACCAAGACATTCTGTATGGGGTTTTTTTCAATCATAAACCCACCAATTTGTTGTCCCTACTTTGGACTGCTTCTCACTAAACAAGACCTCCTAGGTAAGGATGAAGAAAATGCTGACGGAGTTGTACACAGAGGGTATAAAAACTCAGCACCAAATATCTTCACCCTCCTCCATGATATTATGTCACTACATAGGTGTACTTTATTTCCTGAGATCAGGCCTTTACTTGCCAAAAGAAGGAAAACAGGACTGCTCCTAATAAAATGCACTGATGAGTTAGTATCACTTTTCCACAGATCAATAAAATTCTGAGAAATCACTCAAAGATAATGAATTCAGAAAGAAAAAAATCTGCTATATCAGATCAGGCTGTCAGTCTACCAAATCTGGCAAGTCCTCCAATAAACCTGGCCTATTTTTCAGCTTCATATTTGAGAGGGGATTTTTTCCCCCATAACTGTGATGATCCTCTTAAGCCCTGAAATGTGCTTGCTTCATATAACCATGTATAACTCCAAAAACCATGATTCAAAAATCATCTGAGACATAAACTGCTGCTTCATCTCCATGTACAAAAATTCAGTTACTGTTCAGAAGGCCACAATAAGCCTGCAACCTTTTGGTCAATACAGTCAAGCATCTTGGCACAAGATGTGTATAGTTGTACTAGCATGTATAGCAGGTTAATCCAGAAAGGTGGAAGAAAAAACCACAAGCATTCATATGATACAGTTGAAATACCTTTTTTCTCTTAACTGCTCCCCTGGACTAAGGACAGAAGTTACACATAAACTGGTTTACATGATCAGAAATTGGTTTAAACCTGTAACAGAACAGGAGTTCAGTGCACATAAGCCAGTTTCAAAATGGCTGAAACTGGTTTAAGATAAACCTGGTTGAATGTAGTATCAGACTTAATTGATTTAGGTCAAACCAGTTTATTAAATGTCTGTCCCAGACCCCTTCCCAGTTCAAGCTGAATCAGAGTCCACCAGCACTGAACACGCTTTGCAACACTGGGCTGTATTGTGCTATCTGCTCCAGAGAGCAGGGCTAGCCCTGCCCCTTTGCTCCCTAGCTGGAACAGTGACCAGCAACAGCTGAGTTTCATAGATTTCATAGACATTAGGGCTGGAAGGGACCTCAGAAGATCATTGATTCCAGCCCCCCGCCCAAAGGGCAGGAAGTCAGCTGGGGTGACAAGGGGGTTGGGAGGGCAAGCTCGGCTAGGGATGCAGCCCAATCTGCAAGGGGGGACTGTGCCCCCCAGGCAAACCCCAGCTGGAGTCTGGAGCCAGAGAAGTGAGATTAAACACCCATTCCCCTACTTAAACTTACTGCTGGCTGCAACTGCAGACTCCAAATCCCAGAGACACCTGGAAGCAGGAAGAGGAAATGATGAGCAATCCTGCAGAGTCCTGCAGCTTTAATTCTAGACTACAAATACCAGAGACCTTGGGGCAGCAGGAAGAGGAAGTGAATACAGCCAGAGAGCCATGATCTAGCACCCCTTGGCTTCTGGCCTCAGCCACTGCAGGCATGTGGCTGCATTTCCTGATTCAAAGTTAAATGTCCATTCACTTCTGTTTCAGTTTAATCTGTGCAGTTTAGACTAACCTACAAAGACTGAATCAATTTAGCCTTGAGCTTTTTGACTGTCTGTACCTAACCCTGTTGTTATTTCTTTTCCTTCAGTTTGTGTTTGCATCCTCTACCAATTTACAATAGGATTGGAAGTGATGATATAGGCTAAAAGTAAAAAGACACTTGTGAGTCCAAACTCAGTTATTTGTTTGGACTAAAGAAGCCAGGGAGCATAGACTTGAAGCAATTTTTTTCAGGTTACCTAGTTAATAAGGTCTCAATTAATGTAAGTAGCCATAAATTATGGCATAGTATTTGAAGTTAGTCTATCTTTAGTCTGGTGTTCTATAAGGTGAAAGGGAAGTTTATGAACAACCCTAGAAAAATAAAGGACAAAAATGAAACTGAAGTTGACTTTACCTGACTCCGTTACTGATTCATAAAATCCTCAGACTGCAGGTAGATGTCTCCAGTTCATCTCAGCCACAAAGAAATAGAATTTAATGAACTGAGGTAAAGGGAGAAAATAACTGTGTAGGTAAAAAGCTCCAAAAGGTAGCAACTAAAATGCAGCCTTCAACAGCTCACCAAAACTCGTTAAGCGGCACTTCAACCAAAATAATTGCCTGTCCCTGGTATATATAGTAATAAAGACCAAGGACCCATTTATAGAAGACCAATATTCTGATGTTTTTAAGGACATTGGTAAATTAGAAACCGAATATGAAATTGAGTTGGCAGAACCCAATTATCCAGTTATTCATGCCCCAAGAAAGGTTCCTCTAGCCATCAAAAGGAGACTAAAAGAAGAGCTGAACCAATTGGTGGCACTGAAAATAATTGACAAAGTAGAAGAACCTACTGAATGGATACCTCCTTTGGTAGTTATAGAAAAGAAAGATGGGACACTAAGATTATACTTAGATCCAAAAGAGCTCAGCAAATATGTAAAAAGAGAGCACTTTCCATTGCCCATGAAACAGAATATATTTAGTGAAATGGCTGGTGCTAAATATTTTTCAATTCTGGACACATCCTCGGGATTTTGGCAGATTCCTTCAGATGAAAAAACCTCAAGGCTATGTACTTTTTATACGTCCTTTGGGATACATTGCTTTCGCAGGCTCCCATCTGGCTTCAGATCAGCACTTGAAGTCTTTTACAAGAAAGTGCAGCAAATCTTTGCTGCAGTAGCAGGTGTCAAGGTGCACATTGATGACTTCCTTGCATGGGGTAAAAATAAAGAGGAACATGTTGTGAGGCTACAGAAAGCCCTCAACATGGCAAGGGTGGCAGGGCTGAAACTTAATGGGCAGAAATGCAGATGTAGAGTTAAAGAAATCACCTTCTTGAGGGAATGAATATCAGAAAATGGGGGGCAAATAGGTCCCAAGAGAATAAGAGCAATATCAAACATGCCACCCACACAAGATAAGGAAGGGATACAAAGGTTCCTGGCAATGGTCACCCCTGTAGGCAGGTATATAAAAACCTTGCAGAGCACACCAGCAAACTGAGGGCACTACTAAAAAAGAATACTTAGTGGACATGGGATGCCAACGTGGACAAAGAATTTGCAAAGTTAAAAAAAAAATGTATTGAAACACCTCCAGTCCTCAGGTGTTTTGACAATAAAAGAGAAATCAGATTGTCCACAGCTGCCTCAAAAGAGGGCATTAGGGCAATCCTATTGCAAAAGTATCATGATCACTAGAGCCCAGTGGCATATGCATCCAGACCCCTCACAGAAACAGAATGCATATACTCACAGATGGAAAAGAAGGCTTTAGCTCTGGTACATGGGTGCAAAAAAAAATCATGTTTTTATATAGAGAAGACCGGTTGTGACAGAAACTGACCACAAACTTCTGGTCACCATTGCAAGAAAGGGGCTAGCTAGCAAATATACCTCCCAGACTGCAGATACTTTTTTTCAGTTATAATTATATGATTTGAGATTAGACTATAAGCCAGGCAAAGAACTAATGAGTGCAGATACGTTTTCTAGGGCAGTTGACAACACTGTTAATGATGCTGAAAAGTAGGCCTGTGCGAAGTGGAAACTATTCACTTCAGAATCGGATTCAGTGATTCGAATCACTGTCCCAATTCAATTCAGCCGAATCCAAAGATATTCAGTGCCACATCTTATTTGGCCATAGACTATACAGGCAGGCAGCGCCAGTGGGAGCAGCTGGAGGAGCACCTGGATGAGCCCTGGCTTGAGCCAGCAGCTGCGGAAGAAGCCATGGCTCATCCAGCTGCTCCCCTGGCTGCCCCCCTGCCAGGGTGAGGCAGGCAGTGCTGGCAGCTCTGAGAGAAGCTGCAGGGACTGGTGGGAATGATTAGGAGCTGGGGAATCAAATCAGGAACTGGGGAATGAACCAGGAGCTGGGGAGAAGACACTGTTTGTTCCCTCAGCCCCCAATTATTACCCTCAGATCCCCAATCGTTCCCCCAGCTTCTCCCAGGGCTGCTGGCTCAAGCCATGGCTCATCTGCCTGTGTCCCTGGCTGCCATCCCACTGGGGTGAGGCAGGCAGTGCTGGCAGCCCTGAGAGAAGCTGCAGGGGCTGGGGGGAATGATTGAGGAGCTGGGGAAATGATTGGGGAGCTGGGGGAGTGATCAGAGGCTGGGGAAACAAACAGGGGCTTCCCCCCAGCTCCGGTTCGATCCTGTAGCTTCCCCAGTCATTCACCCCAGCTCTCAATCATTCTCCGCAACTTCTGCTGGGCTGCCAGCACTACCTGCCTTGCCCCAGTATAAAGCAGCGCTCTTGGTAATTGATAGTGATTTTGTTCAATGGTCACAGGATGGTAGTATCTATAGCACTACAACCAGAAATGATTACAAGAATACATGAGGGCCATCTGGGCATTGAAAAATGTAAAAGGAGGGCCAGGGAGGTATTATATTGGCCACTTATGAATAGTCAGATAGAAAATATTGTGCATAAATGTGACATGTGCCAGAAATACCAGCCTAAGAATAAGAAAGAACCAATGTGGATAGACAAGGATATTCAAAAGGCATGGTACAAAGTGGGACATGAACGGTGCATGACCCTGGCAGCTGGGGGGGGCATGGCTGCACCAGTGACAGCAGAAGCGCAGCGGCGGCAGGAGCCCAGTGGCGGTGAGCGGGGAGCTCCCACACATGCCACCAGCACTGTCAGCGATGGCAGGGGGTTGCAAGCACTGACCACAGGTTGGTGATCACCTGCAGGCGCTGCTGGCAGTGTTGGCAGCAGCCAGGGGCGATCAGGGACTGCCCGCAGATGCCACTGGTGGTGCTGGCAGTGGGGTGGTGAATGGCAACTGCCCGCAGGTGCCACCAACTGTCGACAGTGCCTTTTTGCAGGGGATGCACTGCCATGAGCAGGAGGTGCACATGCACCCCCTATGCATCACCCCTGGAGGGGAATTGATTTGTTTACTCTAGCTGGCAAAGATTACCTGTTGGCTTTTGATTATTTTTCTCACTATCCTGAAGTTGCTTTATTGGCCTATATGACTGCACAGCAGATTATACTGAGCCTTAAATCAATTTTTTCCAGACGTGGAATTCCACATAGGTTTATGTCTGACAATGGCCATTAGTTTTCAGGGTACAAATTAAAAAAATTAGCACGGGACTATGGTTTTCAGCATGTTTCATCAAGCCTGAGCTCCCCAAAGTCTAATGGACTTATGGAAAATGGTATTAAGATAATGAAGAGACTATTAAAGAAAGCCAACGATTCAGGTGATGATCCATATTTAGTGATTTTGAATTACAGATTGACTCCTCTAGTACATGACCTGTCATCTGCTGAGATTTTATTTGACAGAAATGAGAACTAGGTTACCCAAACTGACAGTAACAAATCACAGGACTGACACTGACTTGTACAGCTATAAGCTAAAGGCCAGAGCTAAACAAAAATTATACTATGACAAACGGTTACGGGCACTAGAGGCACTGAAGCCCAGGGATGTAGTTCATCTTTATACTGGTGAAAGCTGGAAACAGAAAGCATGGGTTGTGCATAAGGTTGCTCCAGAATCGTACAACATATGGACTCAGGATGGACAGTCTTTTTGACATAACAGGAGACACTTGCAACACATTCCTGAACAAGGGGAGGAGGATAGGAGGAGTGAACAGCTGGAGATGACACACAAGCAGACTCAGGAAAGTTGCTCAAAGATGACACAGGCACTACAAGAACGGACGCCTGTTTCTGCTACTGAGCAGGCTGAAGTAGCACCACGTAGATCAAACAGGCTACACTGAGCACCACAAAGACTTATTGAACAATGTGAACATTACTGTTATAATGTAGTTTCTTTATCACAAAGAAAAAATGGTTTATTAAAGTTGAGTTATAGTTAGAAAGCTAGATGCTTAAAAAGGAGAGATGTGGGAATAGTACACTGTATTTTTAAGAGAGGTTGCTGGAAATTGAAATGAGCGCATGTTGTTTCGGGATCTGGTTGGGAGCAGAGAGTGCTGCTGGTTGTCTGCAAAACACTGATAGATTCTTTTCATGAAGATAATAAACAAGATTTGCTTTTATCACGAAGGTGTACTTCTTGAACAGCACTCATTATAATGGATACCAGGGTAAAGACTAGCAACACCGCACTGAAAAGGGGAAAGTGTGTGAAAATAGGCTTGTGTAAATAGATTTCATTTTACTGGCTTCGGTAAAGCTATGTTGAGATCTGGCCCTAAGAAATTAGTAAATGGCAAGGATCATTTAGAAATGTGTATTGTTACTGACCTGGATTTGGATCACATTAATGGCAAATAAACACACACAGTTCATATATACAAGGACAAGGTTGATGATAAACAAGAGACTCAGACTTCAAGAGCTAATGTGAATACTTTTCTAAATCACACTTATGCCTGGGTATCTATGGAGAAAACCAGTGTGCACATATTTTATCATTGTCATTGCTCCGGGAAGGTGGAGATGACTGAAAGTTGGTATTTTATGAGAGAATGGAATACATCCTGTTTTAACCTTTTGCTTGGTTAACCTTTGCTGTGTGCATGAAGTTCTGTGACTGAATGTCTTATTATTTGGAATAGATGACATTTGAACAAAAAGTCAAGGACGGCCAAGAGCTTTTCCTCATTTCTGGCACATGGGATATATAGTAGTAACATGGAAGGTCTACTTCATAGGGTTTTATATCAGTCAGTTTTAATACAGTGCATAGACTGGGTTAATACAGCAGAATTTAATGTCAAAAGAGGTAACACCATGTGTTCTTGCTCTGGCCAATACAGTTCAAATACCATTTATGTCAAGATGTGACTCTGATGTCCAATCATCATTTTTATTATTCTTCTCTTACTATATAAATAATAGCTATAGGATATGCCCTAGCTTAGGAGTATCACTATTATTATATCTAAAGAAGAGTTAATGGGTTGACATGCAGCCCCTGGGCTCCCACCTGGCCACCAGCCCCTCCTTGCTCCAGAAGCAGCAGCAGTTCTGGTGTTCTGTCTCCCCCCTCCTTCCTCTGGCTTTCACATCTTCACCCAGTCCCAGGGGATGGGACAGAGCAGCTCAGCCTTCAGTACCATATGAACAAGCCAGAGCTCCTGAGTAGTGTGGTGCCATGGGGGAGCCTGCGGGGAGTCACGAGTGAGGCGGGGTGCTGCTACACCTGCCCACGCGTAGTGCAGCAGGGTGGGGAGTGCTCACCCATGTGCGTGTCTGGTATACATCCTGGAGTGCCCTGGGTCCCTCCCAGTGCAGCCCTGACTGGTGCATCATACATGTAGCCCCCAACTGATTAGAAGTTGGACAGCTGCAAACTGGATTATCTTATAATTGTGTGGTAGCAAAACCTGCTTAGACTTGAATGTTTTCTAGCCCCAAAACTGGGAACAACCTCAAAGAACAAATCTGCACGAAGTCAGGTGTGCAGACTGGTAGGCTCCATGGCCAGTAGACATTTTGCAGCACCCAGAATAAATTGGCATAAGGTCACTTGCATTAATCTGAATTTTGCTGTGTGCTGGTACGTGTGTGTAGTAATGAAGGCCAAGAGGAAAGTGTAGAAGGCACTACTTCTGGCTTCCAGTATGAGCAAGGTTTTCACCAGTCTGAGAAACGATCAGGTACATTTAATTTTAGCTAAATGACTTAACTTTCCTAACCACGTAAAAATCTCTGTGTTGTTAGACTGTAGCAACAGAACTGCAAGGGAAGAAAAGTTCAGTTCCAAGGCACAAACTTATTTTTTTCTTGTTCCAGAGGCAGAAGTAGCTCTGCATCTGGGAACTGTTTATTAGTTAACTCTTCATGGGCAGTCTTCTCTGTTCATATTTATGTCATCGGGTGCCTTATTCTATGAACAGTTACCTGGAAACCAATGGAGTATTTGAAGGGTAGAGTACTCCTGTACATGAGAAGAAATATTAGAGCATTGTTACATGTTGCACTGTGTATTATTTCTACAGGGCTGGTGAGCCAGGACAGGTTTCTGTCCCTGCTCTGGGGGGGTGGGAGGTGAGAGATGGTTTGGGGAGCAGGGGGTGGGAACATGAAGCTGGTAGGCAGAGAGCTAATGGGGTTGAGGCGGGTAATGAAATGGAAGGTGGAAAGGAAAGGGAGTAGGGGAGGTGTGGTGAAATGAAGAAAGTCAGCCACTGTAGAGTAAAATAAAAAGTAGTGGGGGGTGCTGGCTATGCTCCTCAAGGTGGCTGGGAGTTAGAAGTGGTGAGGGAAGGCACTTTTGGGGGAGCTATTGCACCTACCATGAGAAGGAAACCTTAGTTTATGGGGACCTGATCCACCTCCCTAGCTTGTTTCCCCCCACTCCTGGAACCATCCAGACCCTACAACTAGCTAGCTGGCATGTGCTTTACAGGCTGTAAATATGGTTGCATCCCCTTGGAGCAGTAAGGTCACAACCCTGGGGGCATGAGGGACAGTTACTTTGGTACCCGAACCACCCCCTGGGCAGTAGAGTTCAGGGGGTGGAAAATGTGTCCACATAGAATAGGAGAATGGGGGAGGGGACATTGCATCCTGGGATGCTGGAGGATTGCAACTTGGGCAGCTCATCTGTGGGGAGTGGCCAAATGTTAATGGAACATAAGATGGATAATATGGATCAGAGATAAGCCTGCCCTGCAGTGGTGAAACCTTAATTTTAATAGATTTCATAGACATTCGGGCTGGAAGGGATGCCAGAGGATCATCGAGTCCAGCCCCCTACCCCAGGGGCAGGAAGTCAGCAGGGATCATAGGATCCCAGCAAGATAAGCATCCAAATGTGTCTTGAAGGCGTTCAAAGTGGGTGCTTGAACCGCCTCTGGCAGCAGTCTATTTCAAACCTTGGGGGCTCAGACAGTAAAGAAGTTCTTCCTTATGTCCAGCCTGAATTGGTCACGGAGGAGTTTGTGACCATTCAATATTGTCATCCCTTGGGGCGCTCTGGTGAACAGACATTCCCCCAGATCCTGAAGAGCACTCCTGATAAACTTACAGGTGGCCACCAGATCACACCAGAGCCTGCGCTTTTCCAGACTGAAGAGTCCAATGGATCTCTGCCTCTCAATGTAAGGTCTGCTTTCCTGACCTCTGATCATGCATGTGGCTCTCCTCTGCACTTTCTCAAGCTTCTCCACATCTTTTTTGAATCATGGAGCCCAAAACTGGACGCAGTACTCCAGCTGCGGCCTCACCAAGGCCGAGTACAATGGGAGAATGACATCCCAGGATTTGTTTGAGAGTGAGGCAGAGAACCCAGACCTGGTTGAAGCCTTCACCTTGCTTCAACCTGATTGGTCTGTTTGCAATCTGGGGGCAGAGCTCCAGAGGGAATAAAAGAGCAGCATGCATGGCACTCGGGAGGCTGAATCGAGGGATGAAGAAGGCAGTGGGTCAAAGAAAAGCTGGCAAGAGCTGGCCAGTGGGGCAGAGCCATTGCCCTGAACAGCTCAAAGATCCCATCACTGGATTGGGGGGGGGGAGTGGCTGTGTCCCCAGTCCTGCCGCAAGGAGCGTGACAAACGGTGCACAGCTCGATGCACAGAGCCAGACCCTGGAAGCACAGGAGAGGGAGCTTTATTGGGAAGCACCCCCACTGGGGCCATGGAGGGCTGGGAGCACTGGGGATCCTTTTCCCTGTGGGATCATCATCACGGGGGTCATATAGAATTTGTCTATAAGTTAATGTTCATATTATATACCTGTATATTATATATAAATGTACATATGTTTATATTTATATTTATCTTTTACTAACTTGTGTGTATAAATAAATTTGTATACAGTTAAGTTCAGACTGTCCTGCCCTGACTCTATCGGGATGGAGGGAAATTGTTCATAGCCTGCAGTTTTGCCCACAGCACTCTTGCCAGCTAACAGTCCCTTCAATTGGAGAAGGCAGTACATACCTGAGTATACCTGGGCTACAGAGATATTTGGATTTTTAATAACAATACACTTAGCTCAGTTATGGCCAATTTCAGTTCTCAAAGTATTTTAAGAAGGGACTAAATATCAGTCCCCATTTTACAGACTTGGAAACTGAAATAGTTAAGTAGAGCAACTTGCCCCACAGTCACCTAGAGGCTAGTGTCAAACCTGGGAATGGAATCTGGAATACCTGAGTCTTATTCCACCACTGAGTAAGAAACTATTTCATTTGCATAAAGAAGTTACATTTCACTGCTTTTGTTCCTGTCTACTAGACCTGGCCAGGAATAACTCAATAATTTTTCTGCCTTCAGAAAATAAGGATTCATCAAAACCAGGACTTTCCATAGAAAATGACTCGTTTTGACAACACAATTTCTGATCAGAATTGGAGACATAGGGCACCTAGGATGAGAGACCGAGGTCAAGCCTCTGGTTCTAAGTAGGCAAGTCTTGGGCCTGAGTCTCCTGTATTCTGAGTGACCCATTCTTCACAGAGCAGAATTCTTTTTTTCTAGCCAGCCCTCGTTAACATCAAGCAAACAACTTCAACTTGTGCCTTGGACTGTCCAAATTATAGAACAAAACTGGATGAATTTTTAAGGGATTTTTTTTTTTTTTTTTTACCAGATGGTCAGCTCTGAAGGAATTTGTATGTGTCTATTTTTCTATATCTATAGAAATATATTTATTACATATACCGGAGGAAGTAAAACTAAACACTAGGAATGTGATGTAGCAACATTATTGTGAGGTGGCAACATTATTCATAATGCATCAGGATACTATCTCCCAATAGTTTGTTCACTGCAGGTCACCTTTCCTTTATCATCTACTAGCCAACTGCCCATCAAGAATGATGAGGGAAGTGAAAAGGAGGAGGCTGAGACGGAGTACCGCCACCTAATGTCCCAGGCTGCCACTGTTCTGCCTCTTGCAGGGAAAGGTGCTGGCCTTGGCTCCCCCACCCTCTGTCCGGTCCTTGGCATGGTTCAGAATCATGACAGCACTCCCCCACAGTTGGAGCACTCTGATTGGCTGTTTCCATCAGCCTATCAGAGTGTGAATAAACTATGACAGCCAGACAGACTTAGGCTTTTATAATATTAGAATGCTATCATCAGCTACACCACATTAAAATAGCCCCATCATCATCTCTGGTATCCAATTATCCTCCCCTCCGACAAAAGTTAAGGGAATAGGGAAATTGTTTCCTTGCCAGATACTTCTATCCAGATATGAGGACCCCCATCCTTATGCCCTACCTTCTTTAGGAGATGCTTTCACTTACACCATTTCACTTCCCTGTCCTCCTCTTCACTCTCCACTGGCAACAGCCAATGGTGATATCAATTCTGATTTTCTTCAATTCTTGCTTATTATTTAATCTACAAAATATTCTAATGCAGGCAACCCCCAGAAATGGTGCCAGAGCATGGTACATGAAGGCATTTTGCTTGACAAGTGCACCTCAGGATGGACAGTGGGGATAGGGCCAGGGCTGCACTTCCACAACAAGGAGAGGGCACCCCATGGCTCCCCTGCTGTCTGTCCCTGGCATGGCAACATCTTACAAGTGGAGGTTGCAGGTGTTTTTGGCATTCTGCCCAAAAATGTTGCCGACCCCTGTTCTAATGACAAATTATTAGCTCGTCTAGGTTGCTCTATGGAACCTAGACCAATCTGTATACGGTATTAATTATGGAACATGCAAATCTCAAAAACGATGTCTTCAGAGACTCTATGCCATATCAAGATTTTGGTTTGCAGCTAGAAGGCTTGAGAAGTTTAGCAGAAACACCTGTCTACCCTTGTTAATCAACATTTCCAAACTGCTTCCCAGGTTTCCCCGTGCATGAAAAGCTGCAGCTGTCCTCTGCTTAGTTGCTAAAATCCCAGGTTCATTTTGACCAGTTCCTTGCTGCAAGTAGACATTTGTGATACAAAAGTCCATGGAATATTGAAACAGGGTGCAGTAACTAAAATATAATATCAAAATACAAGACAGAGCAACTGTATCAGAGGCTGAATTATTCATTTGCATCTTCAGCTTATAGACAACTTCTGTCCTTTATACTAAATGAAGCTGCCTTAGATTTTGAACCAGCATGCTGCAGAATCCAGAGATTTTGCCAACACATTTGAGTCCATCGTGAAGTGGAATAATAATCCTTGACCATAGGCCACTTCACCAATGCAGGATAACACACTCCATGCTCTAATAATGTGCCCATCTGACTAATGCAGAATTATGTGTAGACCTTTCTGTTTCCTTGTGTCTTTGCTGTCAGCAGCTTTACTGCTTTTTAATGCTATTTGCAGAACAAGCCTGCACTGGAATCGCCTCCCGTGGATGACAGTAAGACTGACTATTGTGCAAAGGTTGATAATTATTTTATACTCTTTATTCCATAACCTTTTGTCTATTTTTATGTGCTAGACTTTTTGTTGATTAAAAGAAGCAAATTAAATACAGCAGGCACATTGTTTTTCCACTGTAAATTTTCTACTTGCACTTTATTTTCCTCAGTTTTGGTGAACACCTTTTCCAGGAATTATAAGAACATATCAAGTAAGGCAAGAACTGTAATAGCAATCATAATGGTTTTAACAGAGCTGTTCTTGAAAGTGTACATTGCAGTCTCGCTACCATGAATACAAGAGGTGCTGTGTTTATTCTCAGAAGTTTGAAAGGAGACTGATTAAAAATGAAGGACTGCCCCCTAGCTGGTATAAATCAATTCAATATCTTTGAAGCCCCTGGGAGCTGCATTGGTTAACACCACCTGAAGATCTGGCCCATCTCCCTCCACTTTGTTCTCTCCCTAGTTCACCTAGATCATTCCTGAAAATCAATCCTACACAGCTGTTCAGTTTTATTACTTAAAAGTCAATAAAGCACAAACCCTCCTCCCATAGCATACTAAGGCCTGAAAAAGCAGCAGCATTATATTATTGGGGACATGGCAGGCCAGAGGAACAGGACACTGCATCCCTTACACGCTGTGGCCTACAGTCGCTCTGTGTGTATAGGAATAGAAGAGAGACTGGTAGTCAGGCCAGGGAAAAGACAAGGGTGAGTTCACTGTGTCTACAAACTATACAGGTTCAACAGTCAACCCTCCTATCTCTGTAGCCACTAATAATTCAGTGTTTAACAACCTCACTCTAAGTTGAGAAGGGATATTCCATTCCACATCCCTGCAGTGCTCCCCCAGCTAATGCCCTTGCAGTTGGATTTAGTTCACAGAACAAAAATGTGGCCTTAAAATTTAGAGGTTTAGAAACATCCTAAAGGGAAAGTTTTGGAATTATTAGATATTCTTCAACACAAGTATGCTTGTCCACAGAGCTGGGCAACATCATTTTGATAAATATTAAATTTACCAAAATAGGGCTTTTTAAGGCAAAGACAAAATTATTTGTGAATTTGGTTCAAATTTAGCAAATGGTTTTAAGCAAAACAATGTTTGAAAACACCATTTTTCATTTAATAATTGACCATAAAAAAAAAGAAAAAGAAAAAAAGTGTTTCAAAAGTAACTTCAAAATCAAATATTTCATTTTAGGTCAAAAGAAAGATTTTTGGTTGGACTGAAAACAGTCAGTTTGATTCCTTTTGTTTTACACCCCCTGAACAATTCTGTTTTGGCTCAACTTGAACTCAAATTTGTTTCTAATTATTTAAATGAGCAAACAAGTTTTAAAAATATTCACCAGCTCTACTCATATGGGCTCCTTGAACAGAAAAACTGTATGTAAAGTTTGTCTATGTAAGTGTTACTATTACTATAATCATCTTTGATTTAAGCAGAGCTCAAAAATGCCATGCGTTATGCTGGAGGCAGCAGTCTATCTCCGCTGGCGCCGCTGCCTAGCTCTTTGCCTGAGCCGCCGGATTGGTAGACTAATAGGTTGCTTTCCAAATTTCCTCATGATTTCCTTAATCCGTGTTAGGTTGGTTTTGCTGATTGTAAAGTCGCATTGAGTAGCTCCCATTTCATAACCTACTTCACAGTTCTTGGTGGAAGAGGTGTAGCCTTCGGCTCTTACAGTCACGACATATTCTCCTGGGTTCAGGAGACGCCAGTAATCCCCATCACTTGCTGTTGAAAAGCCAAAAAAAAAGATGATTTTCAAGACAGTGATCTTTTGACAAAACTATCCATGCTTATCTACTACAACATCTTGTATAATCTTGACTAGAAGGTTGTATGTGCGGAGCTAAAACCTCTATCTAGCTGAATTCCACTTCGCTATGCTTGATTTAGGACAGGGGCTGCCAATCAGGGGTACGCGTACCCCTAGGGGTACTTGAAAAGTTTCTAGGGGGTATGTGCATGTGGGCAGGGACATAGAGCCACCACCCTGTGCCGCCGCCTTACAGGAACAGGGCCAGGGGGGCAGCCCTCTGCGAGCCACACATGTACCCCTCTGTGGGCTGCACAGGCACTGGCTGGCCGACCAGGGGGCGTTCACATGCAGCTGCCCCCACCACCATCCACTACCCTGCACCACCTTCCCACTGCACGTGTGGCTCCATGGGCTGCTGACCGGTGGCCAGTAATTGGTTGGGTGCCAGACCCATCAGCAGCCCACAGAGCTGCACGTGTGACTGGCCATAGAAAAGCAACATGCAATGGTGGCACGGGGTAGTGGTGGCAGTGGCCACATGCAGGCCCCTCTTTCCCCCCCCACCGCCCCCACTCTACATCCGGCCACCACCATGAGAAGGGGTACACTTCTTTAAAAAGGTTGAAAGCCCCTGATCTAGGATGCCAAATGTGGCTGTATACCTATTTCCCAGCATTCCTGGATTCAATTTTTGGGTAAGCTGACCCCTTGGTTGACTCCTCCACACACTAGCTGTGTTCTGTCTTTCAGCCTTCTCCCCCACACTGGGAGCAGTAAGAAGGGATATATATGCGGCTAGACAGTCTGATTTCATGATAATGAAGGAGTCCCCTGATTCAAACTAGTTTTGGTAGCTTTCCAGCTACTTTGCACCAGCAGCACAACACAAGGGAATAGAGGGAGCCAGGGGCACATGACAAATCTACCACTTGACTGACAATGTCCTACTTCTCAAGAAAAAGACATTTTAACCAATGTTAATGTTTTGATTTCAGAACCTATTTAAAACAGGAAAATAAATTAAAATACACTCAATTCCAAGTTAGATCACAATTTGGAGAGGTAATGTAGACCTGGCTGCTTCTGTCTGTGGCAATACAGACCTCAATCTGGAAGTATAAATATTTCCATATGCTAAGAAATGAAAAAAAAATCATGAAAAGCCATTACAACTTCTGTTTCTCAACAGAAACTTCTGTAACTATAAGGAAAAAATAATATTACTTTCCAAATAGAATTCCCTGGACAAGTACCCACCAGAGTGAGAAAGATTTGGAATAAACTGTTTCCCAAGCACCAGATTATCTTTGATTTAGATATTGTGACATCTTGTTAAATTAAAACAACCGAATAATAATAATGTGGCTTGCCACATAGGCTACTCAAGGGTCCTTTCACTGTTGCCATCAACATGTGGTGATTATAGTATAGTTGTGAGAACATCAGTTCATTGATAGGGGGCAATTTCATACAGAATCAAAGCTATGTGACACTGGTCGGGCCACAGTTGGAGTACTGCATCCGGTTCTGGGCACCGTACTTCAGGAGGGATGTGGCCAATATGGAAAGGGTCCAAAGGAGGGCCACCCGCATGATCAGGGGGCAGTAGAGCAGGCCCTATGAGGAGAGGCTGAGGGACCTAAACCTGTTCAGCCTCCAAAAGAGAAGGCTGAGAGGGGATCTAGTGGCAGTCTACAAGCTAGTCAAGGGGGACCAGCAGGCATTAGGAGAGTCCCTGTTCCCCCGAGCACTCCTGGGAGTTACAAGAAACAACAGACACAAGCTAGCGGAGGGTAGTTTCAGGCTAGACATTAGGAGGCGCTATTTCACTGTCAGGGCAGCTAGGACCTGGAACCAACTTCCAAAAGAAGTGGTGCTGGCTCCTATCCTGGGGGTCTTTAAAAAAAGGCTGGACGAACATCTGGCCGGGGTCGCTTGACCCCAGTACTCTTTCCTGCCATGGCAGGGGGTCGGACTAGATGATCTCCTCAGGTCCCTTCCAACCCTACCAACTATGAAACTATGATTCAAGGTATGGGCAGTATTTAACCACATGGCTACCTTCTACACATGTGACTAGTGTCATTGTAACCAATTCCATTTCCCATATGCGTAAAGCAATTCCAATACCTCACTGAATTGGGACCTAAATGTTTTTGTTATACCTGAGAGGTGGATAGATTTGCATAAAGGCAGAGCAAAATCTTGACTTGGCTTGACCTACTTCTGGGGCCCCTGTCATCAGCACCCTAAAAAATGAAATCTTTAAATTTTCAGTGATCCACAAGCAAATGATTGTCCAGGAAAATTGTCCCTGCTGGCCCCTATACCTACACTCCTGCCTTAGAGATGATATCACAGGTAAATGTTTATCATGTCAGTTTACACATAATTAAGACAATGTTTAGTATTTTAGAGTGATAGTATTTTAACAAGCAAATATCATAGAAATCATATTCTTAAGAATGGAAGGGGATGAGGATGGAATACTGTAAAATCTACTAATATCGTTTTATACCTTACCCTGGAAAAAAACTGCTGAATTGCAAACATGCATTTTTAAGGAGTCTTAGTTTGTAATATTTTATATATAACTTCAGCACAACATCTCCCATATGTAAAGTTATTCTAACACCAATGACAAATCACATTATAATTACTGGGTGAGTTTTGCTAAAGTAAAAGAAAATTTGAATGAAAAGGGTGCATTTTAAAGATGATGAGATTGGCTGTGCTGATGCCAGACTACATACTTTGACTCTTAGATCTCTGTAGTTAAAATGTGTTTGGAGTCTGAATAAGAAATGTTTCATGCTTAAAAATAGCAGATTACCAAAAAGGAGCACTAATACCCTGATGATAATACCCTAATGATAATACCCTGGTGTTACAATCTCTGACGGTGCATCTACATGAGACACTAACTGCACAGTAGCCTAATAATACTGTGCAGTAGCACGTCACAGCACAAACAGGGCTAATATGCTACTGCACAGTATTATTAGGCTACCGCACAGTAGCATCACTAAAATGGTGTTTGCCGGCATTACTGCACAGTAACTTTGGTTATTGCAAATTTATTTTGTACTTGATTATACAAGTACTAAATTTAAATGTGCAGTAACCACTATGCATTAATGAACATGTAGATGGGCACTGTGTGCAAGTGTAAAGGGATGTATAACTGGCACCCCTAATCAGGTTTTTTCATAAATACCCAAAACTGTACATAGTTTTCTGCTGCCTAATTTGACATGGCTTAGAAAGCATGGCCTCCATGATCTTCATTGCTATGTGGTAACCACATGGTGCAGGGGTGGCTCGTTGGACAGGATGAGCTCACCTACAGGCTCATGGTCACTGTCAATGGGGCCAATCTGGTCAAGGTGGTCCATGATACCAACTTTGTTGGCATCCACTGTGCAGCACATAAGTTCTACCTTATAGTCAGAGACACCTTGGTGGGAGACAGGGCACTGTCACAACCAGCCAGCTCATTTCAAAATGCAGGAAGGTAGCAGGCTACTTCTACTGGAGCATCAAGCAGGACAAGATGCTGCATGACAAACAGGCAGAGCTGAGCATCCCACAGTACAAAATCATGCAGGGTGTGGAGACTCTATGGAACTGTACGTGATGCTTGAAAGGTTGGTGGAACAACAGAAGGCCATCCATGAGATGGCCTTGCCTGGGGAGATTGGGATCAGCAGCCTCCTGAACAGAGCTGAGTGGGGTACCATCTCCCAGATCTTGGTGGTCCTCAAGCTTGAAGCCACCAAGACCCTTAGTGCTGGCCAGGTGATCCCCATAGTGAGGGAGCTTCAGAACCAAATGGAAAAGTTCCAGGGGATCAGTGTTTCTGGCTGAGGCAAGCTGCTGTCACCAGAGGAGCAGGCACTGGTGAAGTGGCTGAAGGAGGGCATCAAGAAATGGCTGGACCCATTGCAGTCCTGTACGGTCCATGTGCTGGTGGCCATGTGCAACCCAAGGGTGAAGGGGAGCATGTGCACCAGCAAAACCCTAGATCATTGGACAGAGGTGCTGGTGAACAGGGTCAGGAAGGCAGAAGAGTAGAGGTAGAGGGACATGGAAGAGGGAGATCTGCTGTCCCATGCCAGAGCTCCGTCCAGCAGCCAGTCTCCTCCACAACAGGTGCTGCCAATGTAAGCCAAGGGCATGGCTTTCATGTTGGGGCCCAGAGGCACCAGACCCCAACATCGGGCAGGTAGCGCTGAGGCCTCAGTGGCTACCCATCTCACTGAGGACATGAAGCCAGTATGCTGTGACCCCTTGGCCTATTGGGCAAGCTGCTGCCAGATGTGGTAGGATCTGGCCATGGTTGCCCAGGAACACCTGTCCTTCACCGACCAGTGTTCTGAGCGAGAAGGTGTTCAGCATTGCTGGGGATGTAGTGACACCCTACCACACCTCCTTGGATCCTGCTTTGGTAGAGCAGCTGGTGCTCCTCAAGGTGAACCTCCCACTGCTGGGGTTCCTCAAACTCCACCTGCAGATGGAGTGAGTGCTACCCTCCTCTCTCCATCTACACCTATTTTCTTTTAATTTTTTTTTTTAAACATTTAATATCCCGCTCTCAGAACTGGAAGTGGCACTCTGCATCACCAGCCAGCAGGGGAAGAACTGGCTGGCTGAGCTCCTGTGCCAGGAAGAACTTGGAGATATGGGCTGGGGCTATGGGGAAGGAGGCCCCAAGTCCTGGGCATGACCTAGAACTGCACCCTTCCAGGTTGGGAGGCCTGGTGGGACTGCCGGTGGCATGGCAGCCCCCAAGAAATGCCAAGCCCACAAACTTCCCTGTTGAAAGGCAAGGGAGGCATCTGAAAACCGCCAGCCACCACACGCACATACAGTCCCAGCTAGGGAAAGCCCAGACCTATAAGATCTTTGAGAGGCCTGAGGCTTGCTGGTTGCAGTGGAGTTATGAGGCTCCAGGTAAGCTTAGCTGCCTGGGATGCCATCTGTGAGGCATGGGCCTCAGTGCAGGGAAGGTATGGAGCTGCAGAGCAGATGTCACCCCTAGACATCAGGGACCTAAATGGGTAGCCTCCTGCCTAGGTAACTTCTAAATTGGTTTTCCATCAAGGCCTGGCAGGAAAAAGAAGGGTAGGTGGTTGGCCCAGAAACAGGTGAGCGGGCCAAGATCTTACCAGCACTGGGAAGGTCCCCTGTTACAGGCTAACATCCCTGCTCTATTCATCCCACTCTCCCTTAACACACACAATGCAGACAGGGTTCTTTGGGTCAATATTATATATTTTAGTAGACCAACTTAATAGTCTACTAAATAGTTGCAGAAATATATCTTAGCAAGCTTTCAGGTTGAAAAACCCTTCATCAGGCTGAGGAAGCATCTGCAGTTAGTGTGTGTGCTCTTCCTGGATGGAAGGAATAGTAAAGAAACCAGAGGCTGGCATGCAGGCAAGAAAGCCAGTCTGCAGAAATGTAAATGGAGGCATCAAGGGGTGAGAGACAGGCTGGAGGAGTGGGGGGAGGAGGATGTAGCAGGTAAAAGTAGAGAGGTACCTGGAGAGTCAGATGTCAGGCAGTTTATAGTGTGTCATAAATCCAGTGTCTATATTGAATCCATGAATTTCTGTATCTAGAAGGTTGATGAAGTGAAGTTCATAGGGCCATCTGTGAGAAGTGTTTTGTAAATTCCCTTTGAGGATCAGGACTGAGAAATTTGTCTCCACAGGTAGTTGGATATTCTTGTCTGTATTAGATTTCCAGTGTCAATTCATTCCAATCCGCAGTTGCTTTTGGGTGTCTCCTGTGTATTTTCCATCAGGGCACTTGGTGCACTGGATGAGATATATAACATTTCTGGAGATGCAGATATAAGATCCAGGAATGGTGATGGTTCTGTTGTGGGGTGTAGTTCTTCCATCCAGGAAGAGCACACACCAACTGCAGATGCTTCCTTAGCCTGAGGAAGGGTTTTTAAACCCAAAAGCTTGCTAAGATATATTTCTCCAACTACTCAGTTGGTTTAATAAAAGATATCAGACTGACCCAAAGAACCTTGTCTGCCTATATCCTTAGACCAACATGGCTACAACCTACACACACCTCGTAACACATACAAGCGTCACAAGTTTGGCACCTATCTCTGACAAATGAAAAAACAGGTGTCCAAATGTGCGTGCTCATCCAATTTATGAACTTATTTCCCAGGGTCATCTTAGAGAACATATTTCACATGTAGTCATAATGCTATGTTATTATTCTAACTAAATCAATAGTTGCATCTGCATCAAAAGAAAATGTGACCATCTCTTCAAGCTCTCTCTCACAAAATCAATAATTTCAATTAGCTTATTTGTGCTATCAGCAGAGTATCACCAATTTCTGTTTCCCACTAGATACTTTCTCCTGAAGGTAAAAAGCTAACAAAAGTACTATCTATACTAATGAAGGAAAAAGGGACATTTCTGAAACAAGCAAATGTTAATAGAAAGACATTATTGTACTGTAGACACAATTCTGGTCTACATAACAGAGTACTTGTCTGCTCTTACATGACAGAAATAGCAGATAATTTAAATAGTTAATGGCAAAAATTAGGTAGATTATGAAGGTTGCTTACGTTATTTTCACATTTACACAAAGTTTGAATCAATGCAAGTCCCTTGTTTCAGTGGAGATACCCTGTTCTGAATAGATATAAATTAGAGACAAATGCATTTCCATAGTGATATTTTAGCCTTTTCCTCTTCAATTTTATGCGTCTTTTCTAGCTTAGTAGCTATACCATAAAATTTCCAATTTCAAAGACTAATGACCAACACACCTTTATCTATGTGATGTAAAGCAAGATAGAACTTTTATGTCCCCATCTATAAAGCGAATCCTCTAAAGAGTATCAATTTTTACATTTCACATTAAATGAAAAAGAATAAAACTTTCTGTTTTTATTATTAATAATTACAGATGAACCTGAGCCACAAAGTTAATCTAGAACTGGGTCTGAAAATCTAAAAAATTTCATGAATATTCACAAGATGGATTCTGAGGTCTTTTGTAGTCCCTTCATTTTCCATTCAATGTGGACTTTTTTCCACATGCATGCACATTTGCAATTTCCCTAAATCATCCATTTTTCATTTGTGAGGCATCCAATGTAACCCAGTATAGTGAAAGACAGGATTAATCATCCATTGCATTTATTCAGTTCCCACCAGAGTAATTCAGTAATTCAGTTACAAAAGAAATACAACCTACAGTTTATGGCAGCATTCCAGGATATTGAAAAAACAGCTGATTATATTCATTCCCACTTTCATTTCCCAGTGGCCCCATTTATGGAATATTTAAGAAAGAGTTATAATTGCCTTATTAAACATCTGCAATTCAATGTTTTCTCTCAAAACAGAGATACAGTAAAATAGAAATAAAACTAATCATAAATAAGCTACATTTTCTGAAATTTATTAATGAGTTATATATCAGTACAAGTAGTAGCTATCTGAAACTCAGAACTCACTGTAACTACAGGGCTAGGGACTTAAGTTACACATAAACCGGTTTAAGTGATCAGAAACTGGTTTAAACCTGTAACAGGACAGAAGCTCAATGCACATTAACCAGTTTCAAAATGGCTGAAACTGGTTTAAGAGAAAGCTGGTTGAAGGCAGTATCAGACTTAATTGATTTGGGTCAAACCGATTTGTGAAACTTCTGTCCCAGAACCCTTCCTGGTTCAAGTTAAATCAGAGTCCCCCAGCATCCCAACATGTTTTGCAGCCCTGGCTGTGCTGTGCTGTCTGCTTCAGAGAACAGGGATGGCCCCACCCCTCTACACCCTAGCTAGAGCAGTGAGGGCTGGCTGACAAGGAGGGCCAGGGGGAACAAGCCTGGCTGGGATGTAACCCGGTCTACAAGGGGGTGGGGGGAGGAACTGCCCCCCCCCCCAGCAAACCCCAGCTGGGGTCTGGGGCCAGGGAGGGGGGTTAAACACCCCTTCCCCTACTCAAACTTACTGCTGGCTGCAACTGTGGATTATAAATCCCAGAGGCACCTGGAAGCAAGAAGAGGAAGTGAAGGACAACCCTGCAGAGACCTGCTGTTGTAATTCTGGATTGCAAATCCCAGAGACTTTGGGGGCAGCAAGAAGAGGAGGCAAACGCGCAGCCAGAGAATCATTGCTCCCCGGCTTCTGGCCTAAGCCACTGCAGGCATGTGGCTGCATTTCCTGAATCAAAGATAAATGTCTGTTCACTTCTGTTTCAATTTAATCTGTTCATTTTAGACTAACCTGCAAAGACTGAATTAATTTAGCCTCTGGGCTTTCTGACTGTCTGTAGCTAGCCCTGGAGTTCATTCTATAGCCCTACCTTACCTAACTGTGTCAAAGCAGGTCATACATTCATTGATGGGAGAACCAGCATAAAAAATAATTGTTTTCCCACAATCTGATATTAAACCAGCCCTTGAATATGTAGCCATCATATGTTTACATTGATCATAAGTTACGACCTCCAGCGTTGGCAATTCTGAGCCTCAGAGAACCCTAGAAATATTGGTTTATGGTTGTTTTTTGTAAGCATTACATGCTTTAGCACACTATTTCCATTTAAAATCTAAAATTGATCTTTCCTCTTTATACAAATGGCTCACAGGTAACTCTGCATTGGAACCATTTTTGTCTGTCCAAACAAAATAGCAGCTTGTTCTTCTGACATTTCTTTATGGGTGATTAGCCATCAGACTCAGCTCAACATAACCAAAATATGTCTCTCAATCTTCCCCACCCTCCTCCACAACCTCTATCTCAGTGCGACGAAGCCATCAAAAAAGCCAATGGCACTTTATCATGCATCAGCAGATGCATGACGAATAGGTCCAAGGAGGTGATACTTCCCCTCTATCGGGCGCTGGTCAGACCGCAGTTGGAGTACTGCGTGCAATTCTGGGCGCCGCAATTCAAGAAGGATGCGGATAACCTGGAGAGGGTCCAGAGAAGGGCAACTCGTATGGTCAAGGGCCTACAGCCAAGCCCTACAAGGAGAGACTAGAGAAACTGGACCTTTTCAGCCTCCGCAAGAGAAGGTTGAGAGGCGACCTTGTGGCTGCCTATAAGTTCATCATGGGGTCACAGAAGGGAATTGGTGAGTATTTATTCACCAAGGTGCCCCCGGGGTTTACAAGAAACAATGGCCACAAGCTAGCAGAGAGCAGATTTAGATTGGACATTAGGAAGAACTTCTTCACAGTTCGAGTGGCCAAGGTCTGGAACGGGCTCCCAAGGGAGGTGGTGCTCTCCCCTACCCTGGGAGTCTTCAAGAGGAGGTTAGATGAGTATCTAGCTGGGGTCATCTAGACCCAGCACTCTTTCCTGCTTATGCAGGGGGTCCGACTCGATGATCTATTGAGGTCCCTTCCGACCCTAACATCTATGAATCTACGAATCTCAGGCCCCTTACAATAGCCCACCCAATCTATCATCTTGTATACAGTATCAGTATGTCACCTTCCACCCCTGCTCCAACAGCCTTCCTCATCCACTTGTTAAATTTTTGACCAGTCACTTCTTCGATTTCTCCCAATAAAAATCCCTCACATTGCATAGGCATCTACACAGGCTTGTTGTCCTCTTTCAAATTCTTGATAAATTTGTCTTCTGTTGCAGTACAGAAGTCCTGAATAACTGGTGGGTACTTGTTGTGGTGAAATCATGCCCTATCACACTAGTAAGTAGCTTATCAGAGGTTCTTCATCTCCCATCCCTAAAGAATTTCATACCTAGGGATTCTTCTTCTCTTTGTGTAGCCTTCAGTAGTCTCTCATCTCAGACTGTAATCTCCCAAATAGAAGGGCTTTTTTGATAAATTGTTTTATAGCATGTAGCATAAATGTGTCTTTGACTATATCTAGGACTGTGGTCTCAACCTCATCATCATCATCATTAGTATCACCATGTCCTGGATATAATTTCTAGGCCTCTGGGAGGCCTCTGAATGTCCCTACATGTATTCAGAATCTGCTGGCCCAGATCTGATTACGTGGATAATAAAAACAGCAAGTATAATTTCATGAACTTTCTTTTATCATTATAAATCTACAGCAAGAAAAATTTACCTCATTTTCACTGGGTCCCACTGAACTATTTTATAATTTCTTGACACACTGGATTTTCCATCAAGAATGAAATGTGGAAAAATGTAAAACTCCTAAAAGTACAGAATTCCTCCTTTTCTGCATGTTTATTTAAACCAAGTTTGCATATTCCTCAAAACGATGACCATGGAGGCACTATTTATGCAACAACATTATCATAATGTTGCTAATGGGGGCTATAATTATTATAGACCAGATAGTGACAGCTTTTACTCAAATCCTTTACACTAATAATATCATACACTGAAAGGACATATTCATAAACTTTCTTTCTGGAATACAAATCTATAAGCTTCTCCACAAAGGTTCTAGAAGCTTCTCCACAAAATGTGCCCTAGAAATATATTTCTCTTCCCAAACCAGGGAAATGAAGCCACAATTCTTTAGCTTGTTGATAGAGTAGTTTCTGTCCTTTACTCACAAAAGTTTGTAAAGTTATGATCTAGCCTTATACTTGTTTACCATATATCCATTTCTTTGTATAGATGCATTTTTTTACCTGTGCGAATGTCATGGTTAACACCTTCCACTGAAATAATGGCATTTGGAATTCCTTTCCCGTGTGAATCTCTTACAAGCCCTTTGATGCCCCGATGAACCTATTAATGGAATGAATAAGAATGAAAAGCAAATTTGACTTAAAATTATGCCACTTTTGCAAAAAAAAAAAAAAGTTGTTAGCTTGTTCATGACCAACTTTCTATTTGCCTAAATATTTTGGATGAAATCTATCAACATATTTAAGAAATTAATTTATCTAAAAAAATGTTAAATCTTGGGTTAGATACTTCTCCTGATTTGAGCATACTAGAACAGGTACAAAGGAACTTTCTCAAACAGGAATGTCAACTGGGACACAGCTATTTTGGCCATCTCTATTCTACCTTCCTGCCAACTCTGGAGCTCTCACCAAGGAACAAGGCCTGCCAACCCGCTACCATCCTTCTTGGGCCCAAACCTAGCAACTAAACAGAATTGGCTTAGAAGGATAATTAGTGCATGTCCCAGTGCCATTCTGAGACTTTGTTTCTGGGGGAGCCTGAAAGCAGTGCTGGGGACCTTTCTAAATGATCTATTCCACTTAATTACTATGCTTGGGCTTGGAAGGGGTGGGAGTGAGTTGGCCGGCCCCGTTTCTCAGTAGCGACACCAGTTTCAGTACAGAGACATTTTAAAAGCAGCCATTTCTGTATCTTGGTCAAAACTAATATAGTTTTGAAATATCACTATTAACACTAAATCTACCTTCCAGCCATCAGTCACCTTTGAATCAACTTACAATTTTAGAACGCCTGTAGCTGTGAATTTAAGACAGAGCCAGATAAAATAACTAAAAGTAGAAAGCCGAATGGTTTTTCATCCAATTGTTTTTATCAAGTCTTGCACTCTTGTAAAATCTTAACAAGCTTCATTATTTTGTTCACTAAAACTAAAATAATCTGCTCTAAATAATCTGCCAGTGTTTTTTGAAGGGTAGGGTTTCTATTGTTAATGCCAAAAAATCATACCATTTTCATAATTTAAAACACAGATCATAATTGAAACCTTTCTGTGAAAGAATCAGCCGCCACACAGGTTGAAATAAAACATGTTAGTCCGTTGAGATCACAAGGGCTGTGTGGAGGACTGGAAAATTTTGGATAAGAAAATGTATTAATGTTTTTCAATATTCTAAATGATGCCTAGTTCTCTAAGTATATGTACGATGTCGCTCATGTTCTCATTAGCAGAAGCACCCAAGTTTGACGGTCAAAACTGGACATTGTCATTACAAAGGAAGATAATATTAAAGTGCAGATATTCAAAACAGTCAAGGAGACTTAGACAAGTATTTTCCACTAGACCCAATGGGGGATAAATAAATTAATCGGAAATATGTATATAAATAATTAAATTAATGGAAAATATTTGTATACCGACTGGAGGGTAACCAATTGCAAGCCGTAAGACAGGGACACTGGGGAACTTTGTTACCATACCTTCCTCAGCAGAATCATGCAGTAGATGATTTTTTAATAACCTAAGGAGCGGCAACAGTCTAGTGGTTTAGTAGGAGCCTCTGCAAACTGTGACCATAAGCCTACTAGAGAAAAATACAGTGGGCCATAGTAACATCAGGTAAAACCAAAATTTTACTTAGACCATATTCAAAGCAAAGTATTGTCTGAAATGGCAAGATACTATTCTCTTTAATACCTGTTCCATAAAAACAATCAGGGATTCACGGTTGTTTTCCCATTCTTCAGGTAATTCATTTTCATGAGGATACTTATCACAGCCCACATAGATTGATAACTCAAAGCAGTTTGTGTGCAGGTAACTAAAGTCATTTATACCTGTCAAGGCAAAAGAATAGACACCATTTTATAAACATAAAATCTTCCCTCTCTTTAAGCTGACTAGACTTGAGGATTTTTAAGTTAGGAGCAGAACTGCTTAATCTCATAGAGTGAGCATGTGTATATTTGAATTTTGTCAAGAGGACAATTTTGTCAAAAATACCATCAGTATTTTATTTCAATTGGTTCATGTAACTGTGTGACTTGAAATAACAACATAGTTATGTATCTAACAAAGCAAAGCCAGAACAGCTCCAAATAGGTAGGTGAAACTTGATAAAAATATTTTCTTCCCTATAGAAAAAAGGTCTGCCATCATTTTGTCTTATTTAAAATGGGAATGAGTTACAGTGAATAGAATAGCAAAGTAGAAGATTATAAACCAAAATGAATATGTATATACATATATAATAGTTTTCACATATGTAAGTGTATGTATACACAGATGAATTCACGTGTCTGGCCCATAGAAGACAATGCAAGTCTTTCCAATCACTTCAGTAAACTTTGGATCAAGCCCTGAGAGACCAGAGTTACAGTTTTTAACAGCACTCATCTGTACCAACTTTCTTATTCAGAGTATATGTGAGGATGCAGGGTGAATGTGCAGACTATAGTATTGCTGATGCACTAATTATACACAGTGTATCATTTCCTATCATCCTGGAATCTAAAGAAATTAGGACTCTGGATGAAAGAATAGCTCATTTAAAAGAATTCTAGATCAGATGTTTGTGACGCTAATATAAAAATGGTAAGCACTTGGAGAAAATGGATAATATTGCCTCTACCTAGAAAGAGGTGTTTGCCCTTCCCTTATAAGTGAGGTGCTGAACCATGATTACCTAAATTAGGATTCAGCTAATCCCTGATTAGAGGACATTCCCTTTCCCTTTCAACTGGCCTGAAGATTATGTTCCTCTTTTCTAATGTAGCCTGAGGAATAGTGATCCAAGTTTTTTGTCACTTCCAAGCTGCAAAAGCCTAGCCCAGAAGGCAAGCAAAATCAAAAAAAGGTTCAGCAGGAAGCATCCTGCCTACCAAGGGGAACATACTGACAAGGCCAAATAACGCCAGTACTTCATACTCTGCAATGGATGCTCCAGTCCCAAGCAGACCTCACATACACTGAATAAATCTGGAATAACTCTAATGGCTTCGTATTTATACCAATAAAACTGGGAGCAGAATTCTTTTCATGGTCCTTACCATCCAAAAGCTAAATGAGGATTAATTATGTTCTCTCAAGGCCATCTTATTCTTGAATCTATCTACAGTAATTATTTTACAGAAGCTCAGCTGTGTCAAAAATCTGTTTGAAATAAAAGGGACTAGCACCATATCATTTTCCCTAAAGCAGTGGTTTTCAAGCTGGGGTATGCCTATCCCTAGGGGCACATGGCACTTTTGTACCTAAATGTTAATAATGGCAGTGGAATTTCTGATTGGCCAATGTGCAGCAAATAACAGCATTAATGTCAACACTTTTCCTAAGGATTGAATATGCGGAGATGTATAGGGGATATGAGCAGCAATATTTTGCAAGTAAAGGGGTGTATAACCAAAAAAGCTTGAAAGGCCAATGCCCTAGAACTGTAACAACCCAGTTGCTGCATTACAAGTGGGATTCCTCAATATCAGTGTGGGTGGGATACAATTGACTCATTTATACACAGTTCCAAAATTCAAATGTCTTGGGCCCTTAAGTGTGATCCCATTCCACTCTGCTCAAGCCTCTAAAAAACAGTTAATGCAGAAAGTGGATAGGTCCTCTTCTTGTGCCTGCTGTTTTTCATCTTATTCTTAAGGGTAAGATGATGGCATGTTCCAAAGGTAGGCAAGTTAAAACATTTTCAAGGACTTGAGTAGGGCAGAATAGAATCACACTTAGACATGTAAACCTACTTAGGCACCTAATAGGTGAAGCAAGATATACCCCTAAGCATGTTCAGTAACTTTGTAGGTATTAACATTAAAAGCAGAAGTGTGGTAGTGCAAATGTATGTTTTTACACAGGTAGTAAATGTGAAATACCACACTTACTCAAATATAAGATGAACTTGACTACAAGATGACCCCCCTAGTAATTAGATTTTATATATAGAAAATTTATATATTTTCCAGTAATATAATTTAATTACTGGAGATTTACCTTAAATGTATCCCCGTCCAACTGTTACAGTAGGGAAAATTAATCTGGGGGGGGGGGTCAGGTTGTTCCCTTGACCTGTGTCCCCCAGCTTCTTCCCTCCGCTGCCCATTCCCCATCCTTAGTGTCAGAATCTCCTCTTCCTGAGTACATGGAAGTAAGGAGCCAAGCTGAAAACACCGACTTCAAAATAAATATGCCTGTGGTAACATGCATATGGGCAAATTACTGTGAGTTCTCATACACTTAGATCATCCAGAGTCAATGCATTTTACTTTTCATGAAGTTGCTGCAAGTCCTAACGTAAGTGCTTCATAAACATACTTTCAAGCAGCACTTTTGTATCTACTTATATATGGTATAAATGATGCACAATATTAGTTCAAAGCCAAAAGGCTAATGCTTTTCCACAAAGTTCATTGGGCTGAACCTCATCAGCATTAACAGCATTTCAAGCCATGGTGACCCCATTGCTCAGCACTTCTCAGTGTGTGTGTGTGTGTGTGCGTGCGCGCACGCGTGTGTATGTGTATGTGTGTGCAGAAAAGATCCATATGACTGGAACCAAATGTTCTTGTCACGAATCCTGGGATCCTTCACAAACTTATATGCAGATGAGGTGCCAGCCAACTCGATCTGGTTTGCCAGACATTTAAGGCTGGTGAAGAAACAGGAATCACTGGAAATGGGAAATAAACATATAGTTCAGCTGTGGGAGTGTAGAGGAAGTCAAAAAGTATTCAATGGAGTGGCTCACCATGATGTGAAAAAGCTCTGAGGAGGACTGAGCACAATGGGCACTACCATATATCTTATTCAGAAGAGCTGTACTAGCCTATCATTGTGGCAGGTCCCATCAGTGTCTTGGCCTTTTGCCTAAGATCAAGCATTTTTGGCACAAAGGGGAGGGTGTCAAGGCTGGCTCTGGCCTTCCTGGTGCTGGCCTGGAATTGTAGTACCTCCAGCTCTGGTGCCAGTTCCCTCTCAGGGAAATAACTGCCAGTTTTTTTCAGGGCCACACAAGCAAAAAAGAAAGGTCCCCATCAGACTGTAATGTTGCATTTTTGGCACAAAAGGGGAAGGTGTTGGGGCTTGCTTTGGCCATTCCAGTGCTAGCCTTGTCTTGCAGTATCTCCAGGCCCAGTGCCCGTTCCCTCCTGGAGGAGCAACTGCCCCCGCCCCCCCCCTTTTTTAAGGGCAATACACACATACACAAAAATAGGCTCCTATCAGTATGTTTGCCCAAATACGGGCCATGTGTTTTACAGTCATACTTAGTGTTGGCTGCATTTGATCAACTTCATAGTCGGTTTCCATTACTGAGCTCATGCTGCTTCTGGCAGCAGTTTAATGACAGACAATGTGTTTAATGAGGTTTTCTTGTATGGAAATGTAAGGTGTGGAGCTTTTCTTCACATGCTGACTCTAGGGGGGGGAATTGTTTTACATTTGAATATATTCAGTAACTGATAAAAGAATATATAAGAGTTGAGGCAATAGAGATTTTGATGATTACACTAAATTGTGTAGTGGACTATAAGTCTATGTGTCATGGGAACACCTATCCCATGACAAAAAGCAGTGAAGAGCAAGACCCATCATCTTTTTGTGTTTAGTTGTTCAGGGATTTGAGCAGGTTCACACACAAATACCTACTAAGTAGGGAAAAATCTGGTGCTGTGTTCTACGTCGGGCTCAGCAGGAAAAAAGCAAAAAAAAGGGAGAAACATTTTTATTAGAGATATGTCCTAACCAAAACTCAGGAACTCCTCGCCTCTGAACTTTGATGAAGCTCCTGTTGAAGCCCACACTGCAAAGCTAGCTCTGATCTCCATAACTAGCCAGTCTAAAATCCTAGATTCTAATACCCTGAGCACCAGAGAAAATTGTATATAAATCCAGATCTCTGATTTCTCTCCATTTTCTGCATGTCTCCACTGATTCTTGCAAGCACCTCCCTCCACTGAATGTCATTTATCTGTGTTCTCCACACTAATATACATGCCATAAGGCAATGGCTGAGTGTAGCAGGATAGGAGGAATGAAGTTGCATTTCTCATCATCCAGTAAAATTTATCATTAAAAATGTTTTATGCCTAAGAACAAAACAGCTTATTAATTATCATTAATTGCTTTCTTTTCTAAAGGCAGAGATTAGCAGGAATTATAATCATCCAATATATCTGATGGCAGGGAATAGAAAAATGTAGTCCAATCCAATTACCATACAGCAGCAGTCAAGTATTTAACGAGCCCTCAGTGCCTTCTGCATGCAGAGTAGGAGGATTATATAACACAGATGTTAAGTTTTTATCTGTTTGTTGATGGGGAAAGATTAATATATCAGACTATGGCATATGCTGCTCTGCATAAGCCTATTTCCTTTCCATTTGCGAAATAGTCACAAATATTTTTCTCTTCACATACTGTATTTCATACTGGCTAATCTATGGTGAAATGTTTTGTACGACACAGTAATTGCTCTGTTTTAACAAGTCTACTTTAGATAATGGCTTAAAGTTGCCAAAAGCAACTTTTCATATATTGTCTGAAAACCCAAATCCAACATTAAAAACACTGGAACTAAAAAAATTAGATCCGTGTGCTGTCTGGTTTATACAAGGTTCATCTGATGTCTAGATGTTATATAGAGACTGGCTGAAGAGATCGTTTCATTTCAGCCTATATGGCAGGGATTACTGTAGTTACGTCCTAAAGGAACGCCTTGTTACTGGATATCTGCAGAAGGTGTTTTGAATGAGCAGACTGCTTCAAGGATGGATTGGGGGAAGGAATGAACAACTTTGAGTTCAGCTATTTTGGGCTAAAGAGAAGCAGCCTCTAGGTAATATGCTGGGATGTCACCCAGGGGACAGAGGTTAGGTAAACAGCCATGTAAGAAAAGTATCAGTGCTGTACAGCAGGGATAAAAGGGGCAGAGTTGAGGGTATGACCTGAGCAGAAATATGTGACTCTAAAAAGCTGATATTACAGACAAGCATGCCAATCACTTGCCACAAATTAGTAGTCACAGTTTCAAAGCTGAACTTAACTCAGGGTATCTGCCTTTATTAATTTTGAAAAAAAAAAATATTTAGGGTTTGCGATTTCCTTTTGCATTTGCGATTCATATCCTACATTCCTGTACATTAAGTCAATATTTCCTAATGCTCACAAATGTTATCCCCGATTCCTTTTTTTTTTTTATTGTAGCAGAAACTACAGTGTCACTACAGTCACAGTACAGTGTCACACTACTGACCTGATTCAAGGACACTGAAATCAGTGGACACATTTCCATAGATTTCAATGGGCTTTGGATATGGCAGTCTCTGAGAAATGCAATATAAAAGATTTTCCATGTACAGTAAATAGATAAAATAATTCCATATGGGACATTTATGAATACGATATGTATGAACCCTCTTCATCAATTTAAACTGTTTGCAATTGTCGTCTCATGTAGGTATTCGTTATTGTTTTCATTTAACTCATAGAATAGCGAGTCAATAATTTTTTATTTCAGTTTTGGGATTAGCCAGCTCCTTAGAGGTCAAGGTAGTCTCATAATACGGACACTGTCTTTAAAAAAAGCAGCTTTTTGGAGACCGGCCCCTGATAGAAAATATCCAGGTCATTAATGTAGCCTTAAGGATCGTAGACACAGCTCCCAAGGCATCTCTGACAATCATTGCTCCCTAGGTTTTTTCTAATTCTCTCTTTAGGAGTTAGAGTTCTTTTCTTTTTCTTTCCCTACTAGTTGTTCATTGCATGGAGAAGCAATATCTGTGGTTGTGACTTTCTATCCATGATCTTTTGGGGGTACAAACCTGAAGCCTTCTGAAATAGTCATATGTCCTGTTTTGTGATTTTCACCAGTCTACCCCGTGGCCAAAGGACCTTCAGTTTACTATTTTTCTTTAACTGCTTCAGGTTTATGCTCCCTAGATTTCTGATCCCTCACAAGATAATGGTATTAGCCACAAAGGAGGACACTGGCTATGCCTTGCCCAGTAATTCCCTTTGTGCTCACACCAAACTATCACTGACAATAGGCACTGCAATCTCAGTAGATACATTGTATCCTCTGCTTATGTATGTGGCTTTTTTGGTTTTTCAAAGCTGGGCATCCTGACCAGCCTGTGTGAAGAGCCAGTCTTGTGCATCCACAATAAAGGCTTCTGCTGAATATTTTAGAAGAGTTATTCTCATTTTCATTAATAATAATAATAATCAGTAAACGTATACATTTTATCATTAATATTAATGATATTTTATTACTACTGACCACTTACATGCTGTTTCTCATCAGTAAATCTCAAATTACTTTCCAAAGGAGGTTAGTACCATTATATACATAAGGTAGAAAACTGAGTCAGAATGTCAGGAACTTGCAGAAAGTCTCCCAGCAATCAACTGTAGAGACAGAATAAAACTTTGGTCCCCTACAGCCTTGTTCTCTGCTCTGATTTTATGGAATGCAACTAGAAGTAACTTTATAGTAATATTGTAGTCAAATCTGAAAATTATCTTAGAAAGTTCATGGTAATATCTTTGGAAAAGGAATGTAAAAATTTGTGTGAAGCACTACCTAGGAATATAACAAATTGGATAAACCAAATCCAATACAACCAATAGATAATTGTTACTAAGTCGGACAGTAAGCATCTATGCTGCAGCCAGTTACTGAATGGTATAACTGTTAACACCATGGCCAAATTCAACTTTGTTGGATCAATTAATAATCAGCACTTAAGCAAATTAAACTCATAAATTTAATAATTAAACAGTCAACTTTAGATTTTGAGTTCTTTAGAAACTGCAAAAAACATGAACACTTCTTTGTGGGAACTTTGTTGTTATTCAAACAGCCCATCCTTTTTTTTCAACCGCAATTCACACATTAATTTTTAACATAGTGAAAAATATTTTTAACTGAAAAAATTTTGTTTGGCTACAGTCCCTAAAAACCAGACAGCATTAACTTTGCACAGTCCAATATGCAAGCAATAAAAGCAGCTTCCGATATTTAGAAATGTTTATAAAGTAAGACTACTTGCAAATAACAAGGAAGACCCAGCTATAATAAATAAAATGGGAGATACAATCACTTGGTATCTATTTAATATATTTATTACCATTCAAGAAATGGCAAGTAGCCATCTATGATCCTTTTATTAACTTCACAGACTAGGAATGTAAAAAAAAGTGAAGATTTTGGACAAGAGGCTGAATATCAGTATCTGACCTTGCAAGAATCTAGGTGGGTATTTAAAAATATTTATAAAGGGCAATTGAGGTCAATTACTATTGCAATGTGCTTTTAATTGGGCTTTATTAAAAATGATCCTTTGGTTGCAACCATAGTAGATGATAGTATCCAGTAAAAGATAAGAGTGAGAGATTTGGGTTTAGTCTATGATTTACTCTGGCTGCTGAAATGCCTTCAGGGGCAATTCAAAGTTTTAGCACAAACATATAAAATCCTTTCTAAAATAAGACACAGAGATTACTGTGTCGGCTCCTTATTACATTGCAAATGCAGTGAGGGTCACGTTGAAGTCAGGACTTTGTTAGCTGAGGGTCATTTGCATCCTTTACAGCCCTGTTATAGCCATTTTTGGAGCTAGTTCTTTGAATTCTGGCATTGCTACTGCTTGTTTCCACCATCTTTTGTATGGCAATGGAAACTTCTGTTGGTAGAATGGCATGTTTATCAGTGACAGAATCCTTCCTATTGATGTTTGGGGGTGGCCAGATCTTCTGGATCAATTTTAAAATTGATCTAGACTGTAGGACACCTGCTATAGTTCACTTGTGGCAGGCAGCCTTTAAATGTATTGAATAAATAAAATATGAAATGTACAGCTTTGGAAAACATCAGCAGTAAATCAACTTTTTACAAGGACATTTTTTGACAACTGCATGTCAATCCATAGAAACTTTATGGAATGCAAAAGGACAGGTTTCATTAAGGCTGTACACTTTTCAGCGTAGGTGTTTAACTACCAATAACATTGTGACTTACACTATGCAGTTAAGGTGTTATTGCATTTCACAGTTTGATTCTACAATGAATCATAGACAAAGTTTCTAAACACTTACTTCCTGCAACTGTATGCCATGAGGCCCCATTAACAGTCCCATCTTCCTTCTGGAAATCCTCTGTGTGACATACTCTCCTTCGGGCATCTGTCATCATTCGGTGAGTGGAGGCATATGAATATGCTAACCACCTAAAGACATGGTCATCAGGGGTAGGTGTGTGCTCTTGAGTTTTCCGTATAGAACGGACCATGTCATAAGGGTATGCAACCACCAGTTCTCCTCCTTGTAAATTGCCACCCAGAACAAATGGGATTTTTTCCATCCATGCTATTATTGCCCTTGTTTCAACAGCTACCTAAATGGGAAAGAAACAGAACTTTATCTGGAGCCATGAAATATAGTAGTCCCTACTTATTTGGAGATTTTCTCAGGAAATGTTTAGTTATGGATTAGGTGTAATGGGTATGTTTGGCCACTGGAAAAGACCATGCAGAAATTATTTTTACTGCAGTATTAGCAAATAGTTGCATTTAACACAGGCAATTCTAATGATTTTGAATATGACATGCTGTTTGATTTGGTAGTTAAGAGAGGTTTTTTATTTTTATTTTTTTCAAATTACAACCTCAACAGAAAACTTAGGAAAAATATGCCTGGTTGACAAATCCTGACCTTTTTATAGAGCTCAGCAAGCTTTAGATAAATCTAATTAAAGTGATAGAGCATTTTGTCTCTTCAAAATAAATGAAAGATTCCCAGAGACAGAAACAAACACTTATTAATTAATTTTAGTGTATTACTTATAAAAAAGAAGCCTGTTAATTTTGCATAGGGTGGGAGAGAAAAAAATATTTTCATATGTACTACTATTTGCACTAATAATGGTCTACTGTTAATGGTCTCTCTGGGGGAAAAGAAATAGGCTCTTCAAAAATTTTTAAAGTCTATCTCCTGATGTTTCAACCCTAAAGCACCTCCCACAATCTTTTGTGTTTCCCTTTCTCTCTCAAGATACTTCCACTTACTGTGGTGTAACTGTGTTGGGCTAAGGAACCCGAAAGCTTGCTTAATAATTGTTTTTCCAACTATTTAAATTGGTCTAATAAAAGATATCACATTCACCCAAAGAACCTTGTCTTCCACTTACTGTAGCATTTTCTGACAGGTACCATTCTGGAATTGGAATATAATGATTTGGGACCTTCCTTGAAGCCTTCTTTCGATCTTCAGCTTCCCACAGCAAGGTGTTTAAATCAGGGAAATTATTGTTGATATCAATACCATCTTGAGTCCATCGTCCTAAAGACCAGCCTCCTAATTCTGAACCCTGTGTCACAAATTTTCAATCAAACTTTTGTTAAATTGTACACCTTTCAGTAAAGGCATAAACTCAAGGTATTTAATATCTGTGGTTGGTTAGGTTTGCACTACAGTATTTCTAGTTTTAAAGGCACCTATGATGCTGGCCTAATTACAACATGGCCAATTTTGTTTTGTCTACCAAATCTCTTGTAGTTCCAGCTGGATAAATTAATGGATTTTTTACTTCTTGGCTTATAGTTTTATGGAATGTTGCTATCTATACAGAATATTAGTCCCAAGTATGGGACTTCAGTGAAGTATGTACTTCAGGAATTTTATTTGGGTAATTTTATTCGAACTCTGGTGGTTTATGGGCAACTGTAAGTAATGTAAGCTGGAGGCTGCATAGGGATGATCCCACAAGTTGAAGCTGTACATTCAATACTAGTGTTCTCCTGTCCCATCCAAGTCCTTTGTGCCAGAGAAAGTAATATTAATATTGGGGAAATATTCATATTGGGGAAATCCTCATTAGCTGTTCTAGAACTTGGTTAAGGATTTTGTGGTGACACTTAAGAAGCACGCTGTGACCTATGAAAGGCATGCTATGTTAAAGCAACACATGTATTCAGATATACAACAGCCCACATAGAGAAGGTAAAGTTTACAAAGTACTTTGAGGTCCTCAGAAATGAAAGTTCTGTATTAAAATAAGACTTGATCTTAATTTAAAATGAACTGTCAAGTACAACCCCCCTGCAATATAAATTAAATTATGTAATAACTGGAATATCACTAATCAAAAGTTTATTTTATGGACTTCACTGATATCCACATTAAATTATTACTCAAAATGTTATAAAAATATTTCTTGCTCCAATAAATTTGTTTTTTTGACCACAATGTTAATATCAGTAACACACAAATAAAAGACAGTTGTAATAATTAAATCAAATGTAAAAGGAAACCTTATTGAGAACAGACAAATGATAACCAGGGAAGAAAATGATCAAGATAGAAACCAGAACTGTGCAAATAACTGGATTGGGTGGGGAGAGGGGGGCCTACATATACTGAAAAATTTTAATTCAAAACAAAATGTTTTGATTAGTTTATATATATTTACCCAAAACTATTAATTAATTTACAAACAGTTTCAGTGGTCTTGAAACCTTTTTATAGATTAGATTCTTTATTTAAAGAATTTCACTCTTTAGAGTGAATTTTCACATCTGCTCTCTTTATAACAGGGGCAGGTCTGATGTACTGAAATTTACAGAAATCTAGGGCCTGTTGTGCTTCTGACTGCTATTGTAGAAACCCTGATATCTGAATCTGATGAACTTCTTGGATGTGGCTATCACAACTCTCTATTTTCACAAATTGAATTATTACAATACACTGTACGATCAACTTTCCTAAAAAAACCTGCTGTAAAATTTCAGGTGGGTCACAAGTGTGTGTTTGCTTGGCTCTCTTCTCATGGGAATACATGATATACAAGTTGCACAGGCTGCACAAAGTATTACCAGATTTAAAATTAAAATTGAAAGTGTACCTATTGTACCACATCTCATTATGAAGTAAGTCTTGGCTATCTTAAAGACAATCTGCTAGCAAGGGGCTGTCCAACTTCTAAGGAGTGGGAGCCACATGATGAGTGTCCACTAGAATCAACAGGCATTGTGTGCCAGGGCTGGCTTGGCGCATGGGGTTTTGGTGCAAACTCAAACCTCAGTGTATTTCTGAATGCTCTAACAAAGTTGGGGCCACCAGAAACTGGAGAGATCCAGGCTGGTAGTTTTGGAGATACCAAAAATGCCCTGCAAGCAGTCATGAAAGATGGTTCAGGCCCTTCTGAGTCCCACAGGACCTGAACAACGAATGAGTCCTGGGGGATCAAGCAATGGAGTCATGTAATTAGGTCCTAGTTTACCATGGCTCTAGCAAAGTTCTTGGGGCTCAGAATGGTGGAACAGGTTTCAGGATAGAGTTCTAAATGGTCATCCTTCTGGAACAGGGCATCCGCCTAACCATTTTTGGTGCCTGGACAGTAGGTGACTGTGAAATTGAACCATATAAAGAACAAAGACCAACAGATCTGCTTTGGTTTAAAGTTCATTAAGTTTTCAGGCATTCAGGATTCTTGTGGTCAGTTAATACCTGGACCAGGAACTGAGCATCTTCTAGATGGTGCCACCATTCCTTGAATGCAGCTTTGATTGCTAGGAGCCCCTGATCCAAGATATTATAATTGTGCTAAGCTGTAGTCAGTTTTCTAGAGAAGTATGCACATGGGTAGGGGAGCCCCTGAAGACCTGATGGCTAAGCCAAGATAGTTCCAGTGGCACAGCTGAAAGCATCTGTTTCCAATAGGAATGGCTGTGTTGAGTCTGGGTGAATTTGGATTGGAGCTGAGGTGAAGGTCATTTTAAACCCCTCAAAGGCAGCCTCGACCTCTGGGGTCTAGATAAAGTGCATTCCTTTCTTGAAAAGAGCAGTGATTGAGGTCTCATGTTTAGGGAACCCCTTAATAAATCTTCTTTAGAAGTTGGCAAAGCCAAGGAACCACTTAACCCCACAGATATCCCTTGAGAGTTGCCACTCTATAATGGCAGAGACCTTCCTGAGATCCATGGATAGCCCCTCCAGTATAATGACATATCCTAAAAACTCAATAACTGTTTTATCTACTTCACACTTTTCTAATTTGGCATGTAGACCATGGCTCCTTAGTCACTACAATACCACTCAAATATGGCATTCTTACTGGCTGGGGCTCTTGAAAAAAATAAAATATAAAGCAGGTAAATTACCATGAATACGTCCAGGGTATCTTTGAAAACATATTTCAAGAAATGCTGAAATGTTGCCGGGGCATTAGAAAGCCCAAAGGGCATCATGAGGTACTCAAAAGAACTGTATTATGACCAGAAGGCAGTCTTCCATTTGTCCCCTTCGTGAATGCGGCCCAGGCTGTAGGCCACCCCTGAAGGTCCAGTTTAGTAAATATCTTGGTGGAATGAGGCCTGTCTAACAACTCTTGAATTAACAGAAGTGGGTATTGGTTCCAAACAGTAATCTTGTTCATTGCTCTATAGTCTACATAGGGGTGCAGTGAATCATCATTCTTAGTCACAAAAAGATAGGAGCCCAGACTGGTGACAGGAGGGCTGAATAAACCCTTTTTGTAGATTCTCCATGATGTACTCTTTTAGAGCCTTGAGTTCAGGCTCCTAGAAGATATTTGGCCAAACATAGTCCATAGCCCCAGTAAGATATTAATGAGCCAACTGTATGGGCAATGTGGAGGAAGCTGGTCCACCCTCTTCTTACTGAATACATTAACCAGATCTCAATCTGGCAGACTGGCAATCTCTGGGGGTGCAGGCTTCATTCCCTCTGCAGATTGCATTGGGTGCTCTACTGCACTGGCTCCCCACATGATCTGGGCTGTGATCTGGGGTCCTAGAAACACATCCACTTGCAGAAATTGGAACCAAATTGGAATTCCCTCTGCCCCCCACAGAATATTGGGGTTCTGGAGAGAAAGCCAAAGGGTTCCTAAGATAATTGAAAAGTGGGAAGAATGGATCAGGTCAAAGCAAAGAAATTCCTGGTGCCCTCTGATGCATAATTCCAGTGGGACAATTTCCTTAGTGACAGGTCCAGAAGATAACGTAAACCTATTCACTGACTCCAGTACATCTGGGGTGCATTTAGACCTGACTGGGACTGGGACCTGGGTGCTGGAAGGCAAATGCCAAATCCATAAAGTTCCCAAAGGACAATGTATCCAGAAGAACTGCCTAGGAGACATCATCCATGGCTGGGTGATGCAAACAAAGGGAAACCAGTAAAGGTACATCTGGTCTCCTCATGGTGGCAGAGGTTATTACACAAGATGGGTGGGGGCAAAGTGTGGGGTAAAAAGCTAGCCCAGCCTTTGCCCCCCTATTGAGGCATGGCCAACTGTTTTCCCAGCAATTAAACTCAAACTACCTTTTGGGGACAGGTCTGGGCAAAATGCCCCGCTCTACCACAGTAGAGACAGAGACATCCCGAGTGCTGTTTTTTCTTCAGGGGAGAGCCTCCACCTGGTTGCCTCAACTTGCATAGGCTCTCTGGGCAGCAATATAGGTATTTGTGGGTCCCAGAGGGTGATACCAATTTCTCTTGCTGTCTTTCAAGCAAACATTGATCTTAACAAAGAGGTTAATGAGGCCATCCAGGGTCACTGGAAGCTTGACTCAGGCCAGCTCATCTTTGATAGACCCCCTGAGGCCTTGGCAAAAGTGGAAATGCTGTGCAGCCTCTTTCCACTCTGTGCACCTGGCCAGGAACTAAATTCTGTGACATAGATGCACGCAGGGAGGTGGCCCTGTTTCTGTGTCTGGAAGGCCCATTCTGCTGTGTGTACCCAATTTGAGTCCCCAAAAATCTTGGCCATCACCCCAGTAAAAACTTCAAGTTATCGAAGAGGGGATTTGAGGCCTCCAAAAAGAAAGCTGTCCCAGGCTGAGGCATCTCCAGTCCAAAGACTAATTATCAGCCCCACACTGGCTGTGTGAGGCACATGTTTGGGAATGCAGCCTGAAGGCCAGGTGGCATTGTCTTATAAATTCCTGAAACTTAAAGGGGTCACTGTCAAATTGTCTTGGGTTTAGGGTTGGCAGGACTGGCAGGCTAAGCAGCTGACCCTGAAAGAGGAGTGTTCTGAGCCTGCAACACCGTGATCTGAGTTTGCAAATTTTGAAGTGTGGCCACCAATTTAGGTATGGAAATCTGACTGGATAACCAGTCCATCCTACAGTGACCCTGCCAGGTGATTGGACAGATGTCTGGTGGAACTTCCTGGTGGAAGCTGTCACAGTCCACCAGGCCAGATGTCCTAGTGGGTAGAGTTGGGCATGGAGCTGAGGGTGGAAGGATTAAAGGTCAGAAGTCACAAGTCAGGAGCCAAAATGCCAAGCCAGGGTCAAGAGCTGGGAATCAGAAACCTAGTTATCAAGTCCAAAGGATAATCTACAAGCTAAGTCTCAAAGTAAGCCAAACTGGGATCAGGAGTCAGAAAACAAGTCTGCAGGGAGACTCTAAAGGCTGAAATCCAAGAGCAAGCTGGAGGCAGGGTCAGAAACCTGGGAAACCAGAAATGTCACTGGGATAGGACTACTCAGCGGTCGAAGACCAGTGTGTTGTGCAGCAAGACTCGGATGCTAGAGGAGTTCCTTAAATGCAGCTCCAGAACCAATCAGAGGGAAGGGGCTGGGGGTCAGCTGGCCCTGATTAGTAGGAACTGGGTCAGTGCGCTTAACAAGGGCTGCAGAGCAGGATCCTGCCTGAGCCTTACAAAGCTGATCCAGGGGGGCCACACCATCAGGTGCCATGGGCACCCACAAGGTGCATGCTGCATGCACACATGGATGCTTTCCTCCAAGCCTCCACTGCACCGTGTGCAGCACCCTACCTCCCCTTTGGCTTTCCATACTGCATCAGTGCTCCCGCTTGCTACCCCACCCAACACTGCAGGCTGTGCTGTGCAGCTTTGCCTCATCTCATAGGACAGAGGCGTGCAGCAGAAGCCATAGGAGGGATGGGGAGTCCCAAGCCCCAGTTACTACTGCAGCTTCAGCAATAATGGCAGCAGTGGCTCATTGGAAGCCTGGGAGGTGCATGCTAACCCTTCATTGGTTGCATGTGACTCACAGGCCATCAGTTGGGCAGCCCATGTTAGCTTATACACCACCTCAACAGCTACAATTAATGCTGAATATTGCTTACATCAGCTGCTACCAAGTAAAAGCTAAGCTCAATTCAGCTTTTCATTTTGGTGTGCTACTTCTGTGGGCTTTGTTCATTTTGATTGCTTCCGAAGTATATTTTTAATTAACTTGATAATGGGAGCTTATTTTACCAATCTAATAGAATTATGTTAATTTCTAGCTATGTTGATAATCATATTACCACTTCATAAGCCTTTTCATATCCATCTGGATTGACTGAAGGGAGGAGATGAATTCTGGTATTCTCAATGATATGTACAATGCGTGGGTTCCCAGCCAAATATTCCTGGCACATAAACTGCATTAACAGAAGAATTAGCTCACGTCCAAGCACTTCATTTCCATGAGCTCCTGCAATATACCGAAATTCTGGCTCACCTGTTGACAAAAAAAAACAAACAACATAAATGTAGTTAGAGCTCCAAACCAAGAAACCAATCTGCTACTCACTGGTGTCAATGAAAATCTTTCCATTAACTTTAATGGCAAGGTTGGATCTGCCCTAATTCTACATAACCCAGCTGACAACTCATCTTTTCTACCTCATTTATAAAATGTAATTTTACTTCTCTGCTGTTATTATGCATTACTTAATTATATAGTGGTAAGATTTACAGCAACCATGTAAAACTTTCAGGAGACATTTGCCGTTGAACAAAATGGTAATTAAATTATATTATTTTGTGTTTTCTAAATATAATAAAAAGTTCTTTGTCACAAAAGCCCACGTTACAAGTTCTATGCTTTTCAAAAGAGCATGTGGCATCTCTCTCAATGGTAGTATTTTTGGAATGCATGTGTATTCTCATAAAGGATATAAATAGACAGTACACTCTAACAGTACAATGTTTATGTCTGACCCCACACAGTCTTTTTATAGTCATTAATGTAACACAATGATTCATGCTTATTTGGAAAAGTTTTATTAAATGCCACAATATCTGTAGTTCTTTACTGCATAGTTGAGCCAGGATTATAAAGTGTTATTGGTTAATTAACCAAACAATGTATTCCATTGTCTTTATATATAATAAGGATCACCAACATTGGGTACTATATCATTTACACCTCGTGCCTCCCGAGGCTGGCAAGGCATGGCGACTGCCCACAGGTAGCAGCAGGGGTGTGGCGGCAGTGGGTGGGGACCGCCTGCAGGCAGCCGTGGTGATATCAGCAGCAAGGGTGGGCCAAGCAGACATCAACTGCAGGTGGCCGCACCAATGTTGGTGGCGAGGGATGGGGGGTGGCAATTGGTGACTGCCCACAGACACCACCCGCAGTGTCAGTGGTGGCCAATCTCAGGGAGTGCACAACCAATCTCAGGGGGTGTACGTGCACCCATGTGCACCCCCTACACATTGCCAATGGTACCCAGTGGCCAGAAATCTGACTGATTTTACAGTATTTGGAACTTTTCCACCCTTCACAAGTCACTAGGCTGGGAAATATGAAACTAAAATGTCATCTAATGCATGAAGTAGTAGTGTACATTCTGCATATGAAAAGTAGAGGCTAGATGTTTCCAAAAGCCTCCACAACTACGCTTGAAATATTTGAGGTTTCAGCCATTTGTATGTGGTGATTTTCTATTCCAATAAAGGGTTCTGCACAAAGAAACAAATCACACTACACTGGCAACAGTGGAACACTAGTTATAAAGGCAGCCCATGAAAGTTAAATGAACTGGTTACGCTAACAGGCTATGGGACCCTTTGCAACTAGGTCACTAGTCCAAGTTTGGCCAACCGTCTATGATGACTGGCATTCATTACAAAGTTGGAACTGTTCAGTGACATATATGAAATGAGCTGGTAGTCTCAAGCCAAATCTTAGAAACAAATTATTTCATGAGGGCACCTGAATGTAAATGATAGTGTGAAGGTCCATTGCCTGAGAGGCAACACTGAGATGTGCTCAGAGCTCTGCATTGTGCAGGAATAATACACATTACTTTTTGGGGTACACATTTGTCCAACTTTTCAATAGCCCATTGCCACCCTTGCTGATCATCATCACAGAGGGTCCAAGAACCAAATGACTGGACACTATACACTCAGCCCTGGACACTGTACTAATCAGCCACACTAATGGGGCAGTATAGGGAAAGCTGACCAGCCCTTAGTTGTAATGGACATATAAAAGGACAACTTTAGTCTTGAGGGCTGTCAGCCAATCATGTTCCACAGTATTAAAATCCACTCTGCCTTCCCTTTTATTTTAAAGAGTATAATTCATTAGTATTAATGAATTTGATCCTACTTCATAATGACTTCTATTTATGTTCAACCACATTTTCTCAAATTAGAAATATAACATTGAGGTTCCGCCCACATATGTTTGAAATTCCTGTTGCCATGAACATAATTTCATCAGTGATAATTGCTGCAGACACATGGAATTAAAAAAGCACCACCCTGAAATAGATTTATAAGAATATAATCCTAACCAACTTCATGTTCTCCTGGGTTGTCAGAGATTTCAGCAGCATACAGTTTTAGTCCTTGGTGGCTTTTTCCAATGTTGTAAATTCTTGTGATGTTCGGACACATTTCATTCACAGTTTTCATCAACTGTCAAAGAAAAAGATATATATTTACATGTAATATGTCATAAAAATATATAGCATGTTGATTGTACCTCATTCAAAACTGGATGCAAAGAAAAGCTACTGCCTTTGTTTTTGTTTCTTTTTAAGGTGTGAAAACCAAACCTAAAGTCAGGCATTATAGATTTGCTGGCACAGAAACACAATATTCATTGAGTTAGAACAAGTGTCTGCTGGAGCAACACTGCGTGGGTGCAGTTCAAAATCCTTCTTACGCATCAGATTATTTTTATAATATTACTGAAGCAAAGTTAAGGATATAAGGTGAAGAACAGGAAAATAATAATAACAGCAACAACAACAAAGCTTAGCATTCCTGGCATGCCACATTTGACATTTATACAACAGTTAAGCAATTAATCCTTTTAACCTCCCTGTGAGGAAGGGTAAGCACTACTATCTCCTTTCTACAACTTGCTCTCTGGCACAAGGTTCAGTGACTAACCAAGATCATACAGTGAGTTAATAGCACAACGGTAACTGCAACGTATGACTTTCATTCTGCTAGACAAATACTCAATCTACTAGATAATGTCTTCTGCAACCCAGTGCCTCATGATTTCCTGCTAGGATTCAGATGCACAACCACATAAGAGGGAACAATATCAGCTACTGAATTACTAATATCATTTTTAACGGTGCCTCATTCTCTACTCAGGAACAGCCCAAGCCCAGCCCCAATCACATTATAACATGGAATCTATTATCTATTTATGAATGGAAGAAAACTCAGGCTCATATGCACTCTAAGCAGTAAGATATTTAGTTAAAATCAGTACCATTTTTTTTAAAGTCTGCATAGCAAACATCAGCAAAAATGAGAGTAAATAAGAATGCCAGCCCAACCCTAACTAATCAAATGCAAGCAAATGCCTCCCCTCAAGTTGGCGACAAATGGATGAATAGGGTACAAGGTGGATAGAAAAATGGCTGGATCATCAGGCTCAGAGGGTTGTAATTAATAGCTCCATGTCTATTTGGCAGCCGGCCTCACATGAAATGCCCCAGAGCAATGACAATGGTGAGGGGGTTGGGGCACATGACTTCTGAGGAGAGGCTGAGGGAACTGGGCTTATTTAGTCTAGAGAAGAGAAGACTGAGAGGGGATTAATAGCAACCTTCAACTACCTGAAGTGGGGGTTCGAAAGAGGATGGAGCTGGACTGTTCTCAGCGGTGGCAGATGAGAGAGCAAGGAGCAATGGTCTCAGGTTACAGCAAGGGACGTTTAGGGTAGGTATTAGGAAAAACTCTCTCACCAGAAAGGTAGTAAAGCACTGGAACAAGTTACCCAGAGAGGTTGCGGAATCTTCATTCTTGGAGGATTTTAGGAGGTGGCTAGACAAAGCCTTGTCCCGGATGATCTAGTTGGAAATGGTCCTGCTTTGAGAAGGGGGGTGGACTAGATGACCTCCTAAGTTCCCTTCCAACCCGAATTTTCTATGATTTTATGTCCTTTTCTCCTGTGAAAAGAGCTGGGGGGGGGGGTGTCTAAATCCATATTCTGGTATTCCCCCAACATGGTTCCCCCTGCTTATACTATGTTGCTTAAAACCCATACTATCTGTAGCTGTAGTTGCCACTACAGGCCTATAGAAGCTGTAGGTGAAAACACTGGTACTGTACATGGCAATGTCTTGCTCAATAACTTAAGAAAAAGTAGTATGAGGCATGTGTGTGGTTTATAGGATTAGCATAGTTTTATGTGGGAAAATATTTTAGTGGCTGCTGCTGACTGATGAGTTTTATCTTGCACATTTCTAAATTCAAAGATTTGTAGGTGGAAATGCAATGAGGATACATTTAATGTTTATGACATTTGGACCTGGTTTGTATGTGTAATGTCTGTCTATCTTGTTACAAGTAAACTCAAAGTATTTGTTGTATGCCAAATACAGTTTGGCAAGTAGTCATAACTGAGTTCAGTTTCCATATCCCAGTATAAATTTTAAACAGATTAAAGGAAACATACTGTCTCAGTTCATAACATGTGTTCCTAATAAGAAGTAGGAGAAAATACTTTGGAAAGATAGTAATGGCTTTAATTTTGTTGCTTTGATTTTGTTTGTGACAACAAGATAAATGAAAGTAGTAAGGATTTTACTCTGAATTGCAGTACCAAAGATCTTTTCATAACCAGACTCTACATAATCTTTTGAACAAGTATTGTCGCATAACATAACTCTTTGTTCGTAAAGCGCTAATGTAGAAACAATACTGGATGACAAAAGGGTCGACAATTTTAAGAATGCAATAATTAGATATGTCCAATACCCATGCTACAATTTAGCAAATCTAAGTAGAAATACAATTCATGTGGACAAGGAAGTCATTAAAATTCCACCCATAAAAGGATTCACTTCTATTTATAAGCATGCTGCAAAGGGACTAAAAAGATGTGGTATTTTTGTAAATTTGCTACTTTCACAAGCCAATTTTACAAATACAAGAACAACCTCCTTCAGCAATTTGAAGTCAGATCTCATGGCTAAGTACAGACAGTCAAAAAGCCCAAGGCTGAATTGATTCAATATTTGCAGGTTAGTTTAAACTGCATAGATTGAACTGATAAACAAGTGAAAAGACATTCACTTTTGATTCCAGAAATGCAGCCACGTGCTTGCAGTGGCCCAGGCCAGAAGCTGCGGGGAGCTAGAGCATGCCTCCCTGCTAGGCTGGAGCGTACAGCCAAGGCTAACCCATCCATCATGTCAGGGAAGGTTTGCAGGGAGGTGCAAAGCATTCTGGGATGCTGGGGGACTGTGAGATAACTTCCATCTGGAGGGGATCTTGGAAAGAAGTTCTATAAACTGATTTAATCTAAATCAGTTAGCTCTGATACTACATCCATCCAACTTTATCTAAATCAGGTTTCAGCCATTTTAAAAGTGGTTTACGTACACTGAATTTCTGTTGTGTTACAGGTTTCAACCAGTTTCCAATCACTTATACCAGTTAATGTGTAATTTCTATCCCTAGCTCACGTGAAAAATGCCATGTTATATTTGTTATGCATGATCTAGTTTTGAAATAATTTGTTTATCAGCAGCAGCAAGTTGTTAGTATTACTGAAGTAGTTAAGTGCCTCAAATAGATCAGGACACCATTACACTAAGTAATGTATGAAACTATAGTGGTCACCATCTCAGGTTCTACCAGCAAATTCTGCCAGCAATCTGACTTCAAACTGCTGAAGAAAGTTGTTCTTGTGTACGTAACACATCATCAATGACAGCTCGTTTATATAGCTTGATTGTTCTCTTTCTATTGGGAGAATAACAATACCTTTGCAAACAGAAACAAGGTTCTGTCACTATCTAGTAGGGCTGTGCGAAATTTTGCTGCCAGTTTTGTTTTGACGCTGTTTCAACTCGTTTTGAGGTCAAAACAGTGAAATCAAAATGGAACAGATATGGTCGAAACAGCCTCGAAACAAAATGAGGCGAGTCGAAACGTTTTGATGTTTCATCCATAGGCTATAACGGGGAAGGTTGAAACAGCCAATAACTTTTTGTCATTTCTAGCCTGATTTGGATGAAACTTTCAGAAATGGTAGCCCCTTTGGAGGGGATGATGTCTGCCAGGTTTCAAGAAGGTAAGTGCAGGGGGTTTGGAGAAACTGCATCCCAAAGTCTTGGAAGTAAAACATGTAATGTGTATGTTTTAAGCTACAGCAAGGTCAAAACCGCAGGCATACTACCCCCTGCTGAGGCCACAAAGCCTGCCAAGTTTCAAGGAGATAGGTGCCGGGGGTTCAGGGAAACTGCACCCCAAAGTCAGCGGGGCTGATGCAGCGCGGCAGTTGGACTCTCTTTCTGGCAGCCCCAGCGGCGGTGGCTCTTTCTGGCTTCCACTGCCTCTGGCCCTAACCCCACTGCACAGGCACCCCAGCAAGTCTGTCCATCACCCACTGCCAGGGGTGGAACCTGCATGGCCAGAGTGCGAGGTCAGGATTATGGGATGGGGCTGCAGGCAGGTGGGGAGTAGTGTTCAATAACAGGATCATGGGGCAGCTATAGCACAGGGCCAGGACCAAGGCCAAGCCATGATTCCCTGCCAGCACAGCCCTGTAATGGTTACAGGGTCTGTGGGCAGGGGCATACAGAGAGCAGATTGTGCCCTGCCCTGGGTCCTGACTCTATGCTATCACTCTCCCAAGATCCCGGCCTCAAGCCCAGACATAACTCCTTGCCTGCCCATGGCCCCATCCTGTCCACCTGGCTGCGCACCATCCCCACACGGGTCCCAGCCAGTCTCCATGAAGACCCCAGGATTGCTGGGTGGTGGCAACACAGGGATGGGGCCAGAGGCAGAGCTGCAATTTGTTCTGCACATGCCTCTTCCTGTGGAACCAGCACCTGTTGCAGGAGTGAGTGCTGGTAGTAGATCACTGTTCTGCCCTCGGCTCTGGCCTCACACTGTCACTGCCTCACAATCCTAGCCCCAGTCCTGCCCACCTACCCCTTCCCAGATGCCACTCCCCACCCACCGACATCCCCATCACAACCACCTGGCTGAGCATGGAGCAGCGCCACTTAAGGAGTTTTGGTAAGTTGTTGTGAAGGGAAGAGGGAGGAAGGTGGCGCTGACCCAGCCCATGACAGCTCACCAACACTCCCTATGTGGCCTGGAGGCCCAAATAATTGCCCACCCCTGATCTAGCAGCAGGCAGAAGGCACGTGTAAATGTGACTGTACCTTTTGCCAGCTGCTGCACTTTCCCCATGTTTGCATGGCTACTATAGTGAAGCCATATAAAGCTGCCAGAAACTCTGTGGATGTGAACTCATACTGATGACTTTCTTGTAGCAGCTGCGAGAGCAAGGTCTCTTCTAAGACCTTCCTAGTGTAGGTATAATTTGTAGGTATAATAAACTGATCAGTAATACTAATATTAGCCCATCTACCTATCCTTACACATATAACAATATTTCTCCATATTACAGCATATCTGGTCTGCTGTTTTCTGGGAACATATTGCACGAGTCCCTTTTCAAGTATAAGTTTACATTTGAAAGTAATTACAGGGAAATTCATTTCACCATCATAAATAGAAACTAAACTAGAATCATTCGATGACTAATCATAATATCCATGTCATGCTTTTCCCTTCCCTATCCCCCTAGTCCTTTCCCACCAATCTATTTTCTTTAATTATGTTTTTATATTTACATATATAATTTTATTTCTATATTGATAATTCCATGGGAGTCTTTTACAATATAAAAGTTGTGTCTGAATATAGTTATGTCTGTATGACTATTTAATATTCCAAGTACAAATGGGAATGACTAAACAAATTTATAAAGCTTCTAATATAGGTTTTATACAGTTGTTCTTCTGACAATAGTATTAAAAAAAAAAGCCAATAGATAATTGCTTCAGGAAAATGTATTTACTGTACTCATCCAATTATTTTTACCTTAAATTGTCCATTCTACAAAATAGAACAAGTACAAATTGTAGACACTGTATGCCCGCCTCTGCTCGACCAGGCGCTCTCGAGCTGCCTTCGCTCAGGCGGCCGTTCTAGCTGGCCCCGAGCCTACGAGAGGGCCCCGGGAGGTACCTCGGGTGGTGTCGGGAGGCCCCCTAACCTCGCCTGCCACGACTTCGGATGGAACCTCAGTGGTGGGGGTCTCCGTTGGCGCTGCCTCCCGGGGTCATTACGCCTTCGGCAGGCACTCACGGGGCTCCAACCTCCCCTACACCCTGGCCAATTGCCACCTGCTGCTGCGGGTCTTCCTGTGGCCTTCCTTTGGCGACCCCGCCACGTTTTCAGTCCTGTGCCTCCCAGTGGTCCCCACTCCAGGGATCCAAGCTTCCCAGGCTGAAATCCGCCTTGAGGGTCTCACACCCCCTGATTCCCTGCTGCCCCTAGCCTATACTGACCCGAGGCCACCGTAACACAAAACGAGAGAGCCTAAAGGAAAGCAAACAACAAAACAGAAAGTCAAGCCCTTCTACCACGCCTAGCCTGGGACCTGAGCCAGGTGCCTAAGCCCCAACTGACGGGCTGCCCTGGCTCCAAGTCTGTCGGGTGGCTTAAGGCCACCGACTTCCCCGGTTGTCTACACTCCGGGCCCGTGGCTCCCGCTCTCTGGGAGTCTCGTATCCGGTGTTCTCTCCCTCGCCGGGTCCGCTGCCGGTTCCTCCGCTGGCCCGTCTGTCGGCGCTCTCACCAGGTCCGCAGCCGGTTTCCTCACCGGCTATGCCACCTGCTCTCCTACTGGCACCGTAGCCAGTTCCTTCTCTAGTCGTACTGCCGATGTCGTCTCCACCCTCTCCGTCGGCTCCTTTAAGAGCACAGCTCTGGCTGCTGTAGCTGCGGCTTCCTCTACTAGCTCCTTTACTGAGGCGGCTCTCACCGACGCTGCTGCCACTGCCGTTCTCGCCACCGCTGCTGTTGCCTCGACTTTCCCCGTCACGCCGGGTACATGGGCCCCGCAGGCACGGGTCCCACTCTCGGGATTCCCTGCGGGCTTTCCCCACTTCTGGCCCTGCTCCGCTTCCGGGGCCACCTTTTATTCCTGCCGGGTGGCATCTCCTGCTGACGTCGCCCGGCCCCAGCTGGATATGAGCGCAGCTTACAAATCGCGCCGGCGGTTTTCCCGTTCATGTGTCCCTGCTCCCTCTGGCTTCTGCGTGGGGTAAGTAAGCGGTTACTTCCCCCCTGGTTTTGCCCCATGGTTCCCTTCTAACCCCGGCATCCCTGGGACACACTGTAAAGCATGAAACAATGTATATTTTAGCAGCTGAAATTCCTTTTCTTTAACATCCAGATGGTGAAAATCTGTCTAGAGTAGACTCATTTCTGTCTACTTATCTAACCTCTTTCATGGGTCTTAGTATGGCAAGAAATTCTCCATGAGCAGACTCAGCACCCCATTTAAATGAGAATCTCTATCAGAACAGAGAAACAACATATACTGCAATGCAAAAATCCCTATTCATTTGTGTCTATAGAGCAGAAGCATTTCTAATGTGCCTATTATGATAATTTCTAGGATCCCAATTAGCAAAGGTACATAAGAACACAATCAAGTCCATGGCTTAGATAGCCTCAGGCAGGGGGTTAGACTAAATGGCCTCTGGAGGTCCCTTCTAGCCTGACTTCTCTATGATTCTATGATCACACTTATGAGCTGATCCCAGGCCTGTTGAATAGGGCTGTGTGAAGCTTCAGTAGCTGATTCAACTTGGAGGAGATTCGGCCCAATTTGGGGACCAAATCTCCGAATTCAAATTGAATTGGGAGACCAAGTAAAAGCTCTGAATCAATTCAAAAAGCTTCGGAAAAGATTCAGCCAATTCAGAGATTCAGCCATAGACTAAACGGGCAGCTGACAGCTGCCTCCAGCTGGTAAGTCTGTTGACTTTGGGGGAGGGAAGGGGCATGGCGAAGGGAGGGATTAGGGCTGGGACAAGCTGTGCAGCCAGGGCGGGGGGGGGGCATGTTACTTGGGGAGCGGGGTGCAGGCTCTGCCCTGCTGCTGCTTGCTGCTGCTTGCCCAACCAGGGCAGGAGAGAGGCGGGATGCAATGCTGCTTACTCTAGGATGAAAAGGGCAAGTGGCAGCAGGGCATAGCCCCTGCTCCTAGCGCTGCCACACCTGCATCCCATACCCCCCCACACTGTCTGCCAAGCAGTGAGAGGGCAGAACCCCCACTCCCAGTGCTGATGTGGGTGCAGCAGTGCTGGGAGTGGGGGGCTATGCCCTGCTGCTGCCCAGAGCAAGCAAGTTGCGGCTGTATCATGCCCCACCACCTGCGCTGGCTGAGCAAGGAGCAGGACAGCAGAGCCCCTGCAGCTCCCTGCACTGGGGCAGAGGCAGGCACAGCTGGAGGAGCCACAGGAGAAGCCCCCATGGCTGCCCTACCCTGCCTGTCCCCATCCCCCACCTGGCCCAGCCTAGTCCTGGCACTTTAAAAAAAAGGGGAAAAAAGCCCTGCATTCACCAGCTCGGGCAGTAGCCATCAGGGCCTCTGAGGGCTCATGGCAGAGTGCCCCCATGCAACATGGGGTAGTGGGGGGCAACGGAGATCACCCACCAACCTGGCACCTGCGCAACAGCTGCCTCATGGCATGGGTGCAGTGGAGCTCAGCAGGGCACTACGTGCTGTCTGGGAGCTGAAGCAGCTACAGCAGTCACACAGAGCCTGGTACCAGTCAGCCCCAGCAGCTCCAGCTCCAAGACAGTGCTGCACCCATGCCATGGGGCAGCTGTTGTGTGGGTACCAAGCAGGGGGGTGATCCTCACTGCCCCTCACTGTCCCTTGTTACATGGGGGGGGTCTGCCACAAGCCCCCAATATCCGCTGCCACAGTGGGCAAGTGTGGAGCTTTTTTTTTTTTTTCTTTAATTGCCGGGATGCTGGAGCCAGGTGGGGCATCCATTGGGGCAGGGCTAGGCAGGGCGGGGGTGGGGGGTAGGCTCTGCCACATGGCCCCAGAGCCCCTGCAACTGCTTCTACTGCCAGTGAGTGCATTTTTTGTTGGGTTTTTTTGTTTTTGTTTTTTGTTTTATTCCTGGTCTGCTGGGGCCAGGTGGGGGAGCCATCAGAGGTCGGTGCTCTCAAGTGGGTGCTGCATGAGGGGGCTCTGCCAGGAGGACCCAGAGCCCCCACAGCCCCTGCTGCAGCTGGTGAGTGCAGGGCACTTTTTTTGTTTGTTTTTTGTTCATTTTTTTAATTGCCAGGACTAGGCTGGGGGCAGGCAGGGCAGCCATGGGGACTTCTCCCACAGCTTCCTCCACCCAGGGAGAGGAAGGCATAGCTGGAGGAGCCACCCAGCTGTGCCTGCCTCTCCCCGGCCAATCCAAATCACCAAATCTCTCCAAATCAGCACTGAATCTTCCGAAGCTGATTCGGCCAAATCAATTCAGGACAGTGATCCAAATTGGCCAAATTCAAATCAAATACTTCCCTATTCACATAGGCCTACTGTTGGAATTAATGTATTTATTTCTACTGACCTTAAGCACATTTAGATAAGGCCCTGAAGCACATGTTACATTTTAAAAATGTGCTTTTAGAATCCTATAATCATAATATCATAGAAAAGAGGAGGGGGCTATAGGAGGCCATCTAGTCCAACCCTCTGATTAAGGCAGAATCATCCCTGCCTAAAACCTCTTAGCCAAGTGTCTATCTAACCTGCTCTTGAAAATTTCCAGGAATGGAGATTCTATATCCCCTCTAGGAAGTCTGTTCCAATATTCTGCCTTCACAGTAAGAAAGTTTTTCTAACCTGTATTTCCTTTGCTGCAATGTAAGAACATTTTTCCTTGTCTTGCCTCCTATAGCCACAGACCACTTTTCAGGTATTTGAAGGCTATTTTTACATCCTCCCTTCAGTCTTCCCCAGACTAAGTAATCCTAGTTAATCCACCTTTTCCTCTTAAACCATGTTTCCTAGACCTCTAATCATTTCCACTGCTCTCTACCAGAGTCTTACTTAAAGTGCAGAGCCCAAAGATGGATACAGTCCTGCAGGTGGGCCTCATCAGTGACAAACAGAGTGGAAGGATCACTTCCCTTGACTTCTCAAGGGACACTCCTACTAATACTGCCCAGTATTCTATCAGCAACAAAAGTACACTGTTGTCTCAAAAGGACCCCCAAAGTCCTTTTCTGCAGCTTAGTCTTTAACTGTACCTGTGAATATTCTGTCCCAAGTGAAGGAATTTATTTCTGATGTACTTGTAGAATGCCTTTTTAATTGATTTTTACATCCCTAAGTAGTTGTATCTCAATTTTTGCCTCGGGTCTTCCTGATTTTCTCCCTGCATGTCCATGCAGTACTCCTATATTCCACCACAATAGTATATATTTTGAAGGATTTCCTTTTGAGTTTCAAGTCATTGAAACATTTCTGTTTAGCCAGGCTGGTATCTTGCTGTATTTCCTATCTTTCCTTCACATTCAGTTAGCTTACTCCGGTGCCCTTAATAGTTTAAATCATGTTTACATTCTATTTGAGCTAAAGCAAAGATCCTTTAGAAGATGAAACAGAGTGTAGCTAGTGGGATACTATTTGTGAGATGAATTATTTTTTTCATTACATTTTCAATGATACAAGCAGTGGAAGTATAAGTAAAATATTATGAGACTTATAAAGTTACTATAAAAATCAATATGCATCAAGTGAAACAATGCACGTGGTTTTAATTTTGGAGGGATTTATAATATTTTACTGCTAAAACTGATGCAACAATTCCTGTAAGATAAATAGTGATCCAAAAATCATCCGTACAACTGAAGTATTGAGAGTTCATCTTTTTCATTGATGTACATCATAAATTCTTTCAAAAAGCCTGGGGTTGCACTGAATAAGCAACCTGAATGAACATATTTCATACTTGCTTTTCTTTCTTCTCCATATGAGACAACCTGCACAGTAGGCACTGAAATACTAGAGAGCCTTTTCCCCATGCCTGCACAAACTATCAAAGGCAGTCTATGATAATATGTGGTTAGCATATTAATAACAACCAGCAGGATTGTAAAGTATTTTCAGAAGTACATTTGCTTAAGAGAGAATTGTTACTTGTTTGTAATTATGAATTCTTTATTTCTTTTAATCTTGCAATGGCTGCATACATTCAGACTGATGGGTTTCTTCAGAGGGCTCTGAGGGTGCCATTTATGAATTTTCTCATAAAAAGAATTTGGTTTTAGTATGGTTCAAAACCTGAGGGCCTCTCAAACCTTATGATGGTGGCAGCCCCCCTTAGTTAGTGCTGCCACCACCACCACAGGTCAGAGTCTTCCCGGCTGGCCAGCCCCCCAACTGGGAAGAGCCCAGCCCCAGCCCACAGCTGCAGCCTGCCCTGCCTCATCCACCCTGCATACAGATCCCATGCCCTCCTGGGGTGCATGCCCCCCTCGCTACACCCTCCTGATGAGCTGCTCACAGATCTGTCCTGCCCCAGCTCAGCTGCACTTCCTCCCTCACCACTGCAGCAGCTGCCCACACTGCCCTGAGTTTGTGGGGGGACATGTGCCCCCCTAGCTGTGTGCAGCAGAGGTAGCCGTCATTGAAGGCTGGACTTTGCACCCTGAGCCCCACTGCAGCTGGTCCAGGGGTGGCCAAACACCAGGTGCATCCTGCCGCTGAGCTGAGCTGCACCTGCATGTGGCCAACTGCAGTGGGGCTCAAGGCAGAGTAGCAGCCACCTCCACCTCCTCCACCCCACACAGAGGTGGGGAATCAGGTGCCCCCAGGTTCTCTGGTGAGGTGTGCCCAGTGGTGGGATCCCCCCCAGATGACACTCCCGGTTCCAATCTTTCCACCACCCAGCAAGGCTGGAGCCCCACTTACCTTCTCCTGCTCTTGGCTGGGCTGCACCATGCCTCCCTCACCATAGGGGCATTGGCAATGCATAGGGGGTGCATGTGGGTGCATGTGCACCCACTGAGATTAGCAGTGCACCCCCTGAGAGAAGTACTGATGTCACTGCCAGCAGCGCCTGTGGGCAGTCACCGCTTGCCACCCCCCCTCCCTCACCACCAAGCTCAGTGCGGCCACCTGCAGGAGCTCTCCACTCACTGCTACCATGCCCCTGCCACTGTCACTGCTGCCACCACCTGCGGGCAGTTACCATGCCCCCCAGCCTCCAGGGGCATGTGTCACTCATGTGCGGGGGCCTCAATCTGGCCCCCGCCTCTTTACATCCCCAAACTGACCTGCTGGGCTGGGGGATGGGGGGGCACACATGCCCAGCCCCGCTCCCAGCTCAGGATTGACTAAAAGAAGCTCCCTGATCAACTGGTGGATCATGATTGATTGATTGGGTACCACTGTCATAGAAACTTTCTCAGTCTGAGGGTCTCAAATGTATAGCAACACTGCCCATTCCATATAATTTAAAAAGGGTTTAAGGTGGTAAAATGAGGCTGGTTCTAGGTCCCAGGATATTTTTCCTTCAAATGGAAATATTATACTGTTAATAAACATATTAGTGCTTCAATCACAGGAATTTTCTGCATTATCTAACCACTTCCATAATTAAAGATAAGCTACAACATTGTTTCTCATCTAAGGGCCCAACTCTCTGTCCTGGAGTATAATTCCACTTGAATTAACTGTTATCTACCAGGGGAGAAAATAAGGTTCTGAGATTATTTTTTTTAGTATATTATAAAAAGATAACCTAGATTTGCCTTTGGTTTGGAATTTGAATTTCTCTGAAATTTAGGAATGCTTGGACTGTAAGGTTTGCAATGTACAAAAATGTTATAAAAATATTTTGTAGAAATAAAAATTACCTACTCCGAAATTATCTGATGTTTTGCCTGTGTTCAGTTTACTGGAGCTTTGTTTCAAAAAGAGTTTTTCCGCCCCTTTGCCCTAATTGTTTTCAGCACATGTATCCAACTTTATTCAAATTCTATGAATTGCTTTAAATGACTATGCTGTGCGTTTGCCATACAAATGTATTATGAAAAATACTTTTAGATTATAGGCCAAAGCCTACTCTCAAAGTCTCAGGAACACCCCTACTGACCTCCACTGGACCTGAACCTGTCATGCACTTCAGAGGACAAAATTTAGCCCAGTAAATTTGATTCTTTGATCTTCACAAAATTCTCTAAGTAAACAGATGAGAGATGGGGAGGGGGCAACTGTACCTCTTGCAAACAGCTGATGAATTGTAATATGGGATAATTATTTCCAAAACATGGTCCACAGGACACTTTTTGCTGGCTTCATAGTATCCATGAGAAGCAGCCAGCATGAATAATATGTTAGTTATATATCTTTTCTAAAATGTTCACCAGTGAGGGAGTTAACAAAGCTGGCATTAATAACATGAACAGCTAGACGTTATTATGTTGAATGGGGAAATCCACATCTATTGGACCAGACTGGTTATCTGAGGACTCATAAAGGCAATGATTAAATTACATAATATCACTCAAGAAATGCTACCATAGTATTGAATCTCCCTACCACAATCTTCTGCCTACAAGCACAAAGACAAGAGTGCAGTGACATGACCAATACTGACATACTGAAGCTGATAGCATCAGAAAGCATAGCAAAGGGTATAGTTCAAAACTGACCAGCTCATAATCTTTACCCTTATTTATTTTCACCACCTTCTCCATCTTATATAAGAGCTGAGGAAACATTTCTTATTAAAGGTGGGGCTTTTTTTCAAAGATATTTCCAAAATGACCAACCTGTCTCAGTGCAATTAGTATCTAAAATACATGTAGAATTATTGTTCTTGACACTAATTATGCCAATTGAATTTCTACTTGTCTAATCTTTGTGCTAGAAATATAGGCCATGAAATCTCTAGTGAACTAAATGTGTGACTCAGTACACAATTGCTCAATAAAAATGAATGGTGACTCATGCAGCATAAATATACTGAAGATTCAGCACACAAAAAATGATTCACATACTTTGAGTCCAAACATATTATCTTTATATTTGAGGAGCAAGACAGGAAGAAATATTTCTTTAGCACTTCCCACACCTATGTCTGTGGTGATATAAATCTAGATTTTTTTGTCTACTTGATGTTAAAAGGACATAATTAAGTCTGGAAGGATTAAAATTAGACTGCCTAAAATTAGACTTCCTTTTTGGTTCATAAGCAGTTACATGGCATCAGTCCTAGTGACCGTCTTAATGTCCCTCAACTTTGGGTCAAGTTTTTATTTGACTCTATATCAGTTTAAATCCAAAATAACTTCATTGACCACAACTGAGCTGAATTTACATTAGGATGGCTGAGCAAAGCATCTGACCATATTTATCTGTTTTATTCTTATGACCACCTAAGATATTAAAATATTTGAAAATTCTGCTGACCAAAAAAAGTCTTAGTCTGCAAAGAGTGTAATGATGAGCACACTGGGTCGCTCTAAGAACAAAATGTCAGACCAACATGCATAAGAATATTCCTCCCTATGAAGAAATCTGCTTGAATTTGATGGAAAGTGGAAAAAGAAGCAATCTGGAAGTTCAGCCATGTTATGACTTTCAGTTTAGTGCCTGACTGTTTTCTCATAAAAATGATAGCTCAAAAGCATATTGAAATTTCTGATGTACAATGTATTGGACATTTAAATATTGGACCTGCCAATTTTAAGTAAAAAAATCACTTAAATTTACTATTTCAAATCCCTGCCCTTCCTACAGCAATAGATAATCACATGTTCTTAAGCTCAGTACATTCTCAACTATTCAAATCATACTGATGTGTGATCCTTACACAAAATGCATCTACTGTCTAAATGTATCTACTGTCTAACACACAAATGAATATGTTCAGATGAGACAATATGCTCACAACAACATGATATAGAAATGATCTGTAAACAAGTTTTCCACAGCTATTATATTTTAATCTCCAGCCATTTATATCCCTCATTCAATGCTCATAATTTTGCTATCTAGTCATCTCAATAACCTTTTCTCACACTTTGTTAATGCTTTGGAGGGAGGAGTGTATCGAGGAGGTCAACCAAAGGCTCTGAAGATGGTGTCACCATGTGGACTTTGGATACCTCGAGCTTGGTGCACACTTTAGCCATAGTGTCCTCCACACCAGGGACATCATTCATCTCATGAGCAGAGAAAAGAAGCTCTTCACCACAAGAGTCACTGGCTTGTTGCACAGGGCTTTAAACTAGGCACGTCTTGGGGCCGGGGAGAAGGTTCCACTGTAGAAGCAGAATCCACTAGCTACAATGACAGGAGGGCATTCAAACCATAGATGTTCATATGGGTTCTAGCATCTTGAGGCTGAGACATCATGACAGAAAACCTGAGGTGACTAAGAGAAAGCTCAGATGCCTTTATGGGAATGCCAGAAGCATGGGAAATAAACTGGAGGAACTGGCACTCTTTCTGGCTGATGAGGAATTTGACTTGATTGGGTTGACAGACCTGGTGAAATGATACGCATGACTGGGCAGTTAATATTAAGGGTGTGGTGGACTTACCGATACAGCCCAGCACACCTAGGCTCAGAGAATCTTCATTATGATTAGCAGAGCCCACCCACCAATCAGGTAATGCTAGGAAGGGGCTTGCCCTGCCCCTGCCCCTGCCTCTGCCCCTGCCCAGGTGGGGCAGGGGAGGAGAACTCCAGACCTGGTTGTAGCCTGCTCTCTGCAGGTCCGACAACACTCCAGGGTGGAGCCTCTGGAGTGAATAAAAGGAGCTGCATGCCCAGCATGTAGCAGACACACTGAGGGATGGAGAAGAGGATGGGCAAAGAAGAGCTGGTATGAGCTGGTCAGCAGGCAGAACCAACACCCTGAAGAGCCCGAAGATGCCTCTTCGTGAGTGGGAGCAGTGAGCGGCTGTGTCTCCAGCTCCGCCGTGGGGAACCCAGTGTCGGTGCATGGCTCGGTGCACGGAGCACAGAGCCTGGGAACTGTGTGAGGTGGTTCAGGTCTGCAACCCCTGGCGAGTGGCTGGGACCACAGTGCATGCAGTGGTGCATGGAGCCCAGATCCTGGGAGCTGCATGTGGCAGCTCAGGTCTGCAATCCCTGGCAAGCAGCCAGGGAACTCAGTGTAGGTGGCACTGCATGGAGCTAGACCCTGGAGTGAATAAAACTGCTTGAGGTATCTCAGGTCTGCAGCCACCAGCATTAGACTAGTGGCTTGATGCAGGCAATGCTGCCCGGAGAGTCCAGGAGTGGATTAATTCCTGGCGCTGCGCGAGGCGGCCCAGGCCTCCAACCCCCAGCAGAGCCCTCAGTGCATGCAACACTGCACAGGACTCCCTATGGGCAGCAGCCCAAGGGGAGCCTGTGGCTCAACAGGCCTCTCCTGTGAGGTGCAGCTCAGCCAAAGGGACAAGGACCACCCATCCAGGCCCTGGAGTTGTGAGTTATTGAGGAGGGGATTCCCACAGGGGAGGGGAGCTACCCCGGCTGTGAGACAGTTTATCCTCAGGGCAGCTTGAGCTAACCAGTTGTTGAGGTGCCTTATATTTTGTGGGAAAATGGCCACACTCTGTGATACTGTGCCTTATATTTTGTGGACATTTTAACTTTATACCTAAGTAGTTTACTAGAGTGTTATATATAAACTTCTTAAGGGACAGTGCTGGAACCCCTTCCCTAATGTTTATACATACTTACCTATACTTGCCTCTGTATATTTGTGTTTTGACTGTTGTTTAATAGACCTTTTGTTTAATCAGATTTGGATTCGGCTGATTCAGGGGACAGTGATTCGATCTGGTGTTTCGAATCACTGTCCCAATTCGATTTGGCTGAATCTTATTCAGAGATTCAGAGATTTGAGCTGGGGAGCAGAGGGGATTGGGGGGGGCTGGCAGGGGTCCTCCCATGGTCCCTTCCCCCCTCCCTAGGAGTGGCTCCCTGCTGCAGCTCCCTGCTGCAGCCACTGGGGACTGTCCAAATCGCCGAAGCTCTCCGAATCTTTTCCGAAGATTCAGAGCGCTTTGAATCAATTTTGACCTTGAAATTGGTCCCCTAATTCAATTCAGATTTGGAGATTCAGCCACCAAATTGGGCCGAAACTCCTCCACATCGACTCACCACCCAAAGCTTTGCACAGCCCTATTGTTTAATTGTATTTATACGTGCTCACCTGTACTTAACAGTTGTTTGTTTATTTTAGATCAACTGTCTATCAAAACATTGTTTGGGGTGACCTGGAGGGGTGTAATCTTTCAGCCTTTATCTGTAGGACATAGTATAATTTTATACTGTAGGACATGATAATTTTATATTTATATATATATGCTTATTAATAGAAATTCTCTTAATTTGTGTATATATTAATAAATCTACATATAGTTAAGTATCTCTTGTCCTGGCCTGACTTTATAGGGAGTAGAGTGATCTGGCCTGCATATTGCAGATCCCTCCCTCCCTACCACCCATCCCTTCTATCTGGAGAGGAGAGCACAGTATTTGGGTACACCCGGGTTACAAGGGTTACAGGCTTCATAGGAAGGATCAGATTGGGAAGAAAGGAGGAGGTGTGGCCAATTCAAGAGGCTCATTGGAGAGGCCCTCTGCAACCGACATTTGGACAATCTGGGTGTGCAGAAACAATGCAGACAATTCTCATGGCTCAAAAACAGGCGATCCCCACACAGGCAAAAAGTAGAAAGAGAGCCAGGAGACCTGCTTGTCTCACCAGCGATATTAGGGAGCTATTGAAAAAGAAAAAAGTAGTGTATATGCAATAGAGGAATGACTCAGCAACCAGGGAGAAATACACCTCATTGCCAGGGCCTGCAGATACAAGACATGGAAAGTTAAGGCAGGCCAGGAGATCAAAAAGGCAACCAGTAAAAAAAGAACAACAAAAAGTCCTTCTACAGGTACATAGAGAGCAATAAAAAAAAATTGGCCTGCACTGTGGGACCTCTACAGAATACACAGGGGCAGACCACAGTTGATGCACATGAAAAGGCAGAATTCCTGAATACATACTTTGCATCAGTATTCCTGAAACCCAATGGGGGCTGCTCATCTGATCAGAGGCCCAGGGAACAAGGGGAAGGTAACAACTTAAACAGAATCAGCCCAGAATAGGTGAAGGAACTTTACAATATTTGGACATCTTCAAGTTCACTGGACCAGATGACCTGCACCGAAGAGTCCTAAAAGAATAGCCAAACGTATAGAAGCACCATTGGCCAAGCTATTTGAACTCAGGAGTGGTCCCAGATGACTGGAAGAGGGCCAATGTGGTGCCCATCTTTAAGAAAGGGAAGAGGGATGACCCAGAAAACTACAGACCAGTCAATCTGACTTTAGTCCCAGGTAAAATCTTAGAAAAGTTGGTTAAGGAGGCCATCAACTACAAGCTGGTAACTGATGGGCTACTAAACAGCAACTAGTATGTCTTTTTCAAGGGCAGATCATGCCTGACAAACCTTGGGTCCTTCTACAACCAGGTCACTAACCATCTGGACAAGAGACACGAGGTTGACGTCATCTACTTAGACTTCATGTGTAGATTAATATGACTGTGTCTCTTATGGGATTCTCTCTAACAAACTGGAGAGTAATGGACTGGACCAATCTACAGTGAGGTGGGTGAACAACTGGCTCAGAGGCCGCTCCCAGAGAATGGTGATAGATGGTATGGCTTCATCCTGGAGGGCCATCTCCAGTGGGGTTCCCCAGGGATCAGTGCCCACGCTATTCAATATATTCATTAACCATTTGGATGAAGGGGTAGAAAGTGCAATGCTTAAGTTTGCAGATGACACCAAGCTGTGGGGAAACATGGGCACACCAGAGGATAGGGCAAAGATCCAGGAGGACCTTAGCAACTAGACTTATGGGTGGAACAAACTCAGATGAGGTTTAACAGGGAGAAGTGCAAGGTCCTTCACCTGGGTAGGAAGAACCCTCACCACAACTATAAAATGAGCTGTGGTCTACCAGCTGGCACAACATATGAATGAGACCTGGGGGTCATGATTGACTGGAAGATGAATATGACCCAACAGTGCGACAAGGCTGCTAAAAGGGCCAATAAAACTCTGGCATGCATCAGCTGCTGTGTGGCAAACAGATCCAGGGAGGTATTCCTCCTTCTCTATTCAGTGTTGGTGAGGCCTCACCTGGAGTACTGTACCCAGTTCTGGTCACCACACTTTAAGAAGGACATGGATAAGCTCGAGAGGGTATAAAGAAGGGCCACCCATTTGATTAAGGGCATGGAGGATAGGCCCTATGAGGAGAGACTCTGGGAACTGGGCCTGTTCAGCCTGAGTAAGAGAAGGCTGAGAGGTGACTTGATAGCTGCCTACATGTATCTCAGGGGGGAGCATCAAAAACTAGGACAGCAACTATTCAGGAGGGCACCTCAAGGGAGGACAAGGACCAATGGGCATAAACTAATAGAGGATAAACTTAGGTTAGATATAAGGAAAAACTTCTTCTCTGTAAGGGTCATCTGGAACACTCACTCAGCAGAAGTGGTGCAGTTACCCTCCTTGCAGATATTCAAGAGAAGGCTGGACAGGCACCTTGCCATGCTCATCTGAGCCCAATAATTCCTGTGCATGCCTTGAAGGGAGTGTACAGCTCCCTTCCAGTTCTATGATTCCCCTGTGGTCTTTGGGCACATCTACACATGCTGCTACGTCACCGTAGCATTGTTGCTACAGCAATGTACTGTTGGCTAGCACAAACAGTGATTCTGATGCTACATCACCATAGCAACAAGCTACCTCACTATAATGTATTGCTATGGTGACGTAGCTGGTAAAAATAACTGAGTGTTGCTGGGATGCTGCAGTAAGTGATGGTGCGGTAACAACTGTGCCATGAGGGACATGTGTAGTTGCACTCTTTGAGTAGAAAATATCTCATCAACTTAAATATCTTAATAGCTATCTTAATAGCCCATTATGGTAAAAAAAAACTACAGTTTTTTTTTTTTTTACCATAAATTAATAACAGGCACATGAACATGACATTGGTTAGAAACATGAGGATACTGAATCATTGTCCTTTGAGATCAATCAAAAGACTCCCACGGTGCATCTAGATGAGCCCTGATGTGCCTCCTGCCATGTCTCAAAGCAGTTTGAGATGTGGCAAGAGGCACGCTGGGAACAAAAAACATTCCCTGTGCTGCATATTTTCAGCGCAGGATCAAAATTTAAAATAAAATTTAAAATAAAAATAAAACCCCAGAAAAAAGGGAGTCTGTGGACCATGCGGGGGGGGCGCTGTGTGTCCTGCATGGGGACATGTAGGCCCTGTGGGAGCGCATGAGGGCCTTGTGGGGGAGCTGTGGGCCCTGTGGGTGGGACAGTCCTTTGCTGTGCAGGGGGGGCTACACCCTATAGGGGGGCAGGGGACCCACCCTTCCTGAGCAGTCCCCTCCTCACAGACCCCCACAGTCCACCCACACCTACCGACACGCCCCATGCCCCCCACATCCCTCTCCACACATACATCTCCCCACACCGCTTCCTTCTCCACTCCTGCAAACCCCACATCCCCTCATCACACACCCAGTGTTCCCAGCTGCCAGACAGATTGAGAACTGCTGGCAGGAGCTGTGGCTGCAGAGGCAGCTGTCCCCGCATCCTAGTTAGTGAGGGGGTCAGGGGGAACTCTAATTGTTCTATGATAAGAAAACCAAAAACAAACATCAAAACTTACAGATATTTAAAAAAATTGTTTTTATGATGATAGAGATACTGGTTGGCTTCCAAATTGCTTTAAAATTGTAAATATATCAATAAAACATTGCCCAACTGATCTGTCTGTCTGTCTGTCTGTCTGTCTGTCTGTCTGTCTGTCTGTCTGTCTGTCTGTCTGTCTGTCTGTCTGTCTGTCTCTCTCTCTCTATATATATATAGTGGTCTTTTCCTTTAATTGTGGAAGAACATGGATTTTGGGATATTTTAAAGAGTGAATTTGGGCTGTTTTATCAGAGATTTTGCAGTTTTTAAACAGAGAACACCAGAATTCCTGCTAGTGAGGCAAGCAGCAGGACCCGGGCAGAGAAGCCTGCTCAAGGCTAGCACCCAGGACCCAGCTGGAGGTAGCTGACCTCATGGCCACTTGGGGCCAGGAAGATATACTCTAACAGTTCAAAGCAGGCTACCACACTAAGAACATCTTCTGGGTGATAGCTGCCCAGGTGGCAGAGCAGCGGCACATATGGCAGCAGTGCTACACAAAGACCAACTTTGCAGCCACAGCCCACTGGCAGCTGGCCCAGAGGTGCAGATGCCTCTACTGTGGCCATGCAGTCTCCATTCAGATCTGGCAGGCATGCAGCTTTGAGGCCACATGCTGTCACAGGTGGCAACAGGTCATAGCCAGGCAGCAACCCCCACTGCCAAACTGCTTCAGTAGGTAGGGGGTGCAGGCAACTATCAGTTAGGGCTGCTTCACCAGTCCATCTGGCACAAGGGGTAGTGTCCCCAGATACCAATTGGCTGGACCTCAGAAGCTCCTGAGACAAAGGAGCTCCTGAGTTGCTTGCCAGGCCTGGTTTTTATACTCCTGGAGCCAGCACAGGGCAGGTTTTTATACTGCTGGGGCCAGCACAGGTGCTGGCCCCAGGCTCTACTCCCACTAGCCGCAGATCTGGGAGGAGCTGGGCAGGGTTGTTTTTCCCCAAGTGACACAATTTGTTCCACACCAAAGTGCATGAATGGGCATGTGCACTGAGGCAAAGATCCCCGGCTTAAATTTGTGCTACTCCTATTTGAGCTGCTGCAAGCACATGTTCCTGCATGTGTGGATGCACCCCCCCAGGGCTTTTGTTCAGTCCTTGCAGCCCAAAAGTGTATTGTTAAGAAGCATCACAGACCTTTTTGAAATAAGTTAGCCCTAAATAAGAAACCTGTTTCCTGATCCAAAATGTATTTATCTTCATGGTTTATAATGCAGTCCAATGCTCCACCTACTGATAAGTAGTAAAAAATACAAAGGCTTGCTGATGGACATTTCTTCTGTCAATCTCACAATAAAACACATTAGAGGTTGCTGGAAAAGTCATTCTAGGGCACTGACAGATATGCAAGCCCATGCTCTAACTCATGACGCTTTACATAAAGCTCCTAACCTGATGGGGTTGGGGGAAAGGAGCCTGCCTGCAGGAGCCTGAGGAACCTGCTGGTAGCTGAGGAGCTGGTCTTCTCCCCCAGCCCTGCCCCCTCATCCCACCTCCTAGTTCTGTGGCTGTCTGAAGGAAGAGATGGAGGATAGGGGAGTGGGCTTGAGCTGCTGGCTGGGGTTTGTCCGGCCTGAGCTGGATGGGGGTGACTGGAGGGGCGGAGCTATGAGGTGGCATCCAATCTACCCACCCCTTCTAGCTCAGGTTGGGCAAACCATTGGAGAGCTCACTCCCCCTCCCCATCCCTGCTTCCTTCCTGCCTACAGCCCTGGAGGCAGGGCTGGGCTACATCAGCCCAGCCCCAATCATGCAACAGATTAACCCTAGGAAACACAAATTTCTTAAGGCAGTCCAACATGGGGCACATTCACTTGATTCCACATTTCATGAGGGTTAAATTGTCACATGATCAGCCACTTTAAAAGCACTCTATAGCTGTGCATGTGTGTCACAGCACAGCTGTAAAGCGCTTTCAGGGGGCCAACTGCAAGACAAACATGATTTCTATCTGCGCCCTTCTTTGGTCAATCTCACAATAAAACACATTAGAGATGTTGCTGAAAAAGTCATTTGCAATTAGCATGTATGGGAAAAAAGTGCTCAACAGTGCATAAAGTCACTTTTTCTAGGGTCATCCCCTTGCTAAACATACTATTAAAAATGTAAAAAGAGGGGAAGACAGAGATCAGCTATCTAATATAAGAGCCCAACTCCGGAACACCCCCCCACCCCACACACACATCCTCGTAGTGGCATTGAACATGAGTTCTCTGTGGCCTACCTGTCTCATTTCTTTGTAGTTATGGTGTTTAAAGTCAAGATTATCTGTGGTTGTCATTTCATTTCTTCTGTGATAATAGTTATTTGGATCTGTGAAAAGAAATATAAGAATTTGCATAGAGTTACAAATAATTTCCCAATGGAGAGAGGACCAATGAAAAAGCATGTCGGGAAACCACTTTAATCTCAACCTGATTCTCTTATGCATATGAAATGAAGTCTTTTTAAACAGCAAATGTTAACAAACAGCACTATGAAATGTTGCTAATTACCATACAAATCAACTCTTGCTAAACAAAACAGGAGCAAGTAAGCAGCAAAGTTATTATAAGAGAGACATCTGCTTGGCACTAACAGTGAATCTAAAGTAACAGAAGTCAAGGGGCATCTTGGGGCTTTGAAACCAGGAAATGATGTGTCAAATAGGTATAAGGCAAAAGGATGGTAATGGCATGTCAATGGAAAAAGCTCCAGGAGATGTTCTCATTCTACTAGAAGAATTAATTACTATATAGTTTCAGTAATTATTACTTCATTTATGAACATTTTCATAGTCTATGTACTTCCTGAAAAAATACTGGAACCACTGTTGGCAATAATAATTATTTCTCAGTAAATATTTTCTTAAATTCACTGAAGGAGTTTTGTGTCTTTTTTAGTTTAAAATGAGTGCAGTTCTGTCTTTAATTAATGGATATAATTTGCCCTGTTTGCTGTGACCAGTGCAAAAATTACACAACAGTTTGCAGGCCATCACCTATCTAATTAAACCCATGGGATGTCAATTAGTAAATTGGTGTCAAGGTTAAAATGAAGGGGAAATGAAAACCTGTGTTTCCTTGACTTTCCAGGTAAGCACACAGGCAATTCAGCTAAATAAAAGTCCAAGCTACCTAGACTCCTATATACAATATCCTATGCATGCTAAACATTTAATTTGTAATGTTATATGTTAAAGAGGTGCAAAGTAATTTTGAAAAATCAGAAACACTCCCAAATTTTAGGTATTGCTCATTTTTAGTAGGAAATTGTAACACTGGTTTTTGGAAGTTTCACCAAACTCTAGAAGATCTGATTAGAAACTGTCTAGTTCGAAACAGAAAAAGCTGTTTCACTGATAAAAAATCAAGGACACAATGCTAAAAATGAAATTAAAGTGGAAAATATTCAAAATGAAAAGTTTGTCAATGTGTAAAACTGGTTCACAGGGAATATTTTGATCTAGACAAGAAGAAATTTCAGCTAGTAAGTAGGTAGCAGCTGCTTTTAACGATTACAAAATGAATATTTCCAATATTGTGACAGTATCAATAAAGCATATAAGCAGTACATGCATTATTATGCCTGGCATGCCAGGAAATGATTTAAGACTAATACAATCTTATAAAAATGAAAATCTTATAAACAATTCAAGCTTTTTCCCACTACTAATTCTATTTCATTATCCTGTTCTGCACCTCCATGTTCTAGCCCTCATCATCAGAAATGTTGAAATTTTGTTTCACTACAAGCATTAGAATAGTGTCATTAATATTTTATTCCATCAAAACCTGTCCACGCATTGCAGCTTCAAAACTCTCAACCTGCAACAAGATCACCTAACCTCAATTTGCTGTCCAACTGGCACGAATTCAAAACCCAGCCAAATGAACAGATATATATATATTCCTTCTCATGTGGCAATCAAGTGGCTTTTGACAAGTCAAGGGTGCTAAGTGCATGTTAAAGAATCATCTTCATTTTAAGTCCTTATTCATATATAACAGGGAGGAGAGGGAAAATAAGTAACTTTGTCTGGTAGTACTATAAAACAATGGTAATCCTTAATATTAAATCTTTTCAATGGCTCCTCATGTTGAAATATATCACATGCAAACAATGTAACAACCTGTTCTCAGAAGCAACAGAATAAGGTGTGTTTAATGGTGTAGGAAACAGATTTACTAGCATTAGAAAAAACTGTTTAAAGATATTAATAAAAAATAAATCCTTAGAAGTTGTCAGAATACTCGACTTTTTGTCAACCAACCAATACCAAGGAGCAACTGATTTATCCCCAGCACTTATGTCCATTGCCTTTAATTTAGGAATGTTTTTCATTTCTCCTTGGATCAAACATTCCTTTTGTTTTAAAAGGAGTTAATATTGCAGATTAGGTGGAAATGTCTCAAAATGACAATATTCATATAATGGGAAGATTATCATGCTCCCGTTACTAAAATGTGCACAAACTTACATCTCTCTTCAGAATGAACATTTTGTCAGGCTCTACTGTAAATCTGTTCAGCCCATGTATTTCTACTGAAGCAAGAATATAACCTAGGAAATTATAAAACCACTCCCAACCCTCACACCAAATGTCATTTGCTGTGAGGCAGGATCACCCTGGAAGCAATAATCTATTTTCATGCAAAGAGAAGTCATGCTACATATGCATGGCAGGAAGCACAAGTTTGGGATCAGGGTTCACATCCTATTTATGCTCTTTCTACATGCTAGTGCACTGTGAGCCTGGGATCATGATCCTGGGCTCCCCCTGCACCAGCAAGTTAAAACCTCCACACCTCCACTGTCAGGCATCTGCCCCAAGTAGCACCAGTGTGTGGACATACTACATGTTTCATTTAAGGTGTTATATAAACCAGGCATAAAAATGGTCTACATTATATGTGTAACATTTTTATGGATGGTTTGCCATTTTATAGTGTCTTAAACAGGTTGCACATGTAGCACCCTTGCCATTAATGGAATTATTAACATGTTAATCATGGCATTCATGTAAGATCTAGAGGAGCCCTCATAGTGCCTACTGCAGCAGCAACCACAAGATAATTGATCATCTCTTTACTTCTGATACTGATGTAAATTATACTGATATGCAAAACTACTGTAAAATACTCTGGTGTTAACATATCCCATATCCAAATTCTTATTTATTCATGGCATCATTTCAATCAATCTCCCTTTTTTTTCCATGAAGAGCCCCCAAAAGACTGCCATTTCTGAATTCAGGAAAAAAAATGTTTTGAGTTTTTTAACACTTTTAACTTCCATTTTAAGCCAGAAGCACAGCCAATTTATGAACTGGCTTGCATGAGTACTCTGAAATAATAGTTTCTGACAGCCTCCTACCTATGCTCTTCCCAAAATGAGACTAGGTGGCATAAAACATAAGAAACTTTTTTTTCCACCTCCAATTCTATGAGGAAGAAAAAGAGTGAGAGAGAGAAAGCACTTTTACTGCCACAATATTCATTTTTCCAGAACAGGATTTTTGGGGCTTTCCATTAATCAAAACTAATTATATAAAGCAAATACAAGCTTTGTGCTAAAGTCTTTTCAGTTTATAATATCATCCTCCAGTTCTTCCCCACCATTTTTTCTCAGCTTCATACTCATATTGAATCCTATGTCATCTGGATTGGAGCTCTTAGGTGTACTGACTGTCTAATAGAGAGTGCTATTCCTTGATTGGGGGGATTCTCTGGTACCCCATAATTATAAAAATAATATTAATTCTGTTTTTTTCTTAGACTTTTGTATTTTCAGTTTTGGTGTAAAATGCTGTGTCTGAAAAGAGTTTGTCAATAACTAGGGGATGAAATCAACATTCTCAAAACACCTTGCATGGCGTAATCTTAAGGCTTCCCTTTTTAATTCACAAATAGTATGTCTATCCTAATCACACATTTTTTAAGTTCACCTTTATGTCAATGATGTTGGACCTGCAACTCCATTGAAGTGAAGGTCCACATTCAGAAGTGCTATTGTTATGTAACTCCATGTAATTGCCCTTCGTTTTCTTTTCATTTGTCCCGTTTCCTATTCCTGTATTAGGGCTGAGATATCCAGTGCAATAAAACAGCTATAACTCTACCTCTTATTCAGATTAAAGGAAAATAAAAGTCTAAATTAACTAAACTAAATTAACTAAACTAAAAATCTCAGCCTCTGCTGATGGAAGTATGTACCTTGCTCATAATGAATAGGCACAAGTTTGACCGGTCTCTAGCAAACTGAATATGCCATAGATACTAACCATCATATTGAAAACCTAGACTGACAGCCATTCATATGACTGATAGGTTTATTTTCACATGGTCTATTTATACTACTGACATGACACATTAAAGCAATAATGAAACCATACTCTTCAGATATTCTCTGCTTATTCTTCTCTTGTTTTCACCTGTGTAAATCAGGGGAAACTCCAATAGGTGAACTGTATGACAGTTAAAATCTGTATATATGAGAGAAGAATCAAGTCCCTAATCACTAGAGATCACCTTTTAAAAGTTTTCTTCTAATTTTTTAACCATTTATAATGAGTATATTTAAAGTTAATTCTGACTCTACAAACATTATTGCTTCTAGCAACCTTTTCCATTTTAAGCCTAGGAAATGCTGCCTAAGAATAACACTTTATCTAAACATTTTATGTAACAATGAAAAAGTAAAAGGAAACTTCTTGAGGGTAACAGTGTTGTTTGACATCTCCCTTGATGAATCTGTAGTGTTATAATATATTGGCTACAACCCAAAATCCTTATTGAATTTGGACTCATTTTTCTACAACCCAGACTCAGGCAAAGTTAACTTGAATTTTCCTGCTACTTCAGGCATTGGCTCTAACAGAATAAAAGTAAAATCAGTCTGGGACTCCAAGTGAGCAGTTATTCTCTGTGTAATCTAACTGAAGTCAATGGGATCAACTTGGGTAAATGATTGTTCATCACTGAAGGTGTGGAGTAGCGTGTCAAAAACAACTCATAACAATAAATACTCTTCTCTAACACCATTTTAGGCAACTACAGCAAAAAAGTCGGATATCAAATAGGGTATTTACTTGACCATGCAGTAGCTGAAATCAGGTTGTATATCTTGGCTCAGATTTGGTTAAATAGTTTTAGTGTTATAATTTTTAAAGAGAACTCTGTACATTTTAATGTTTTGCAACAACTTATCCTACTGAAAATTAATCTACTACTGTGATCATTTTATGAGAAAGATAAATCCATGAAAAGCTTATCTGATTTTTTGTCTTCTATGTTTTAGGTATTTTTGATCATTTCTAGTTCCTTTCAGCTTTATGTTAGACTTGAGAATGAACAAGCAAAAAAGTACAGCTATTCCTCTGAGGCAACTGTGCATGTCAGGCTGCATCTGTAGAGATACAGAGTAAGCAACCTTTTTCAAATTAGGAAGTGAATTAAGCACCTGGTACCTTCTTCATCTTCTTCAGTTAGACCTTTCAGTACTGTTCCTCTCCTGCAGACAGAACGTTATTTCTATCTTTCCTTCTATATAGAAGTTGTCTACAGGTAAAATGCAGTGAAGCCACCTAAATTATTGAGGGCTAACAGTGAGGAGTGAGCAGAATTTGATCTATTAGCACATGTCATTAACTGAGGTTCACCAGTATATAAGTAGATATTACATTTAGCTGTGCTGTATGTATTTCTTTCCCAGAGGCCAGAGGAAGGGTACCATAGTACCGGAAAGTTTGTCCAAGTCTATTCCAATCAGGTAGTTGGTCCAAGAGATATCACGTACAAACGTCCTTGTTTCTTACATAAGCAATAACTGCACTTTTTAAAAACATCTCTCTCTCAAACTGTATTCACTTTGTTTTTTTTCTCCTTTGGTTTGAGTAAAGAGAATGGAGTACTACAGAGCTGGGAATAAATTGTTGCCCTGTAGCATATGTTGCTCTTCAACGTGGTACCAGCACTGCCTTCATTTCTCTATTCCAATGGTGCTCAACCTTTATGCCCCATGGGTAGGATGAGCAAAGCTTGGTCTATCTACAGGCCAGATCTGGCTAGTGGGTTCAATTCAATGGGTGTGGTGAGGCCAAACTAGATGCATGGAGGAGGGACAGAGGGCAGGCCAGCCCTGATCCAGTTGCATGGGGTGAGGGGGCATGACTGGGCCCAATCCTAATCCAGCCACATGGGAGGAACGGGACATGGTCTGGCCCCAACTCCATCATGTAGGGGGAAGGGGATATGGCCTGGTCCTGATCGGGCTATGCAAGGCTTGGGAATTTGACAGCAGGGGAGGGGTGACAGTATTAATTACCACTAATTCCCCATAACCAAATTTCCCGAGCCATGAGGAGCCCTGCAGGCTGCTTACCATGGTTCCATGGGCCAAATTTGGCCCACAGGCACCACTACTCTATGCCCATCTTGCACATGCATTTACCACAGTTGTACACTGGTAGCTAGATAACTCCTCATTTGCTTCTTTTCGATTTCTAAAGTGCTTGTACATACTTAACTAACCCCACATGAAATGTAGAGTACCTACTGATCTCTGCCAATCCACCAGATTTTTTTTTCCTTCTGTACTTTCAATCAGTGGTCTGAAATATTGCCTCTAGGGCAACACATACAATCAGTACAGAAAAAGGCAACCCATAGGTTTGAGCTTTCCAAAATGTTGGTTTCAATGAACTAGACTTCTACGTGCACTTAAGTGTACATAGCAGGAGGGACATTCCTAGCTCCCTCACACACAGTCCGAGAAGTGTAGTATAATCCACCATGGCTGTTAATTCTATTTTCTGTCTCCAGTATTTATGACAACAACCTCTTTGTTTTTATGGCAATGTTCTGCCCAATAATCCCTTCTTGCTTGTAGAACGCTCCCTTCATTGCCCCAGCTCCAGTATAACCTTGTTTTGTTTTGTTTTGTTTTGTTTTGCACAAGTATTTAAACTTCTAAAGGACAAAAATTGGGCTACCTCTGTTTGGCATGTGAAGACCCTACATCAACAGTGGAACTGGAAGCAGCAAGTCTCTGAACAGCAGCAGGAGCAGTTAAAGCAGTAATGAGAGGCTCTGGAAAGGCAGTTCTTTTTCTGGCTCTAGTATTTTTGAGAATACTATTCATAGCCCCCTGCAAAAAAAAGAGAGAGCTATCCCCAAGATGCCAGATTTAAGATCAAAGAAGAATGCAGTTGAAGGATTTAGAATCAGTAGTTGACCACCTTAGGGGAGAAAAAACTTCCACAAACGGATGCAAAAATATATTGACATCATATACCCACATAAACCTGATTCTAAAATATCTAATGAAAACACATAATAGGTTTGAGGCGATATGAAATCTGGAATGCCTTTTCTCTTTAAAGGAACTTGAATTCCTACCTTGTATCTGCTAACTCATGAAGTAATTATAGCAATATTCTGCTCAATAACCCCTTTATTGTCCTAGCACCAGCATAACTTAAATGTCTTATTTTCATAACAATTTAAACTTCCAAAGGACAAAAATTGGGATACTTTGTGCACTACTATGTATAATGAAAAGTCTAGCATTTAAAAGATTTTCCTTTACTAAATGTCAAGATATGTGACTTCCATAGTCATGAAGTAAATTCGCCCACATTTTACACTTAACAAGGATTATAGTGGATTCTCTATTACCAGAATTTAAAAAATCTGGATTGGATACATTTTCTGAAAAGATATGTTCTAGTTCAACCATAGCTATTGGTCTTGAAGCAGGAATTAATTCAAGGAATGTCTATGGCCTGTGCTATGCTGTAAGTAAGAATAAATGTTCATACTGGTCCCTTCTGGCCTTAAAAATCTATGAATGTATCAAACCCACATGTGAATATTTCAGTGTAATTTTAATACCTTCCTGGAACATGTTCACTTAATAAGGTGCATGACTTTGCACCTCATCTGAACACAAGAGAAATCCTCATTAGATTACACGTGCAATTTTTCAGAATGTATGCATTTTACTGTTCCAATTAACAGAATTACACTATTTATGCCAGTTGTATTTTACATGCTTTATTAAAAAGAGATATTAAATCAAGTACCAGGAGAGGCTTTAAGATTACAACCTAAGTATTGTGGTTCTGGCAGTATTTGCCATCTATACCCAAGAATAATGCTTACCTGGAAGTGGGCAGCCTAAGATTTCCATTCTCATGCATATGCTCCCTTCTCCATACCATGATCGAGGGTTTATACGGATATATCGTGCAACAAGGGGCACTGGTAGCACATTGAGCACTGGGACCTCTTTCTCACTGTTTCCTTCAAAAATCTATTTAGGATCAAACATAAAAAAAGTCAGGTTTAGCTCTTCAAAGGGATCAAGGGAACCTTTGGTTGTAACATCAGGTACTCCTCAGAAGTTGGGTTTAGACTGCACCCTGATAAGACCTTGAGTCATAGGAGAAGGAATCTCCAAAAAAAAATGCTCTAACAAGTCAACTATAAGTGAGCCAGATTGAAGAGGAGATGGAGGTCATTGCCCATCTCCTCCAGAGCCTTCTTGGACAACACACACCTAAGGACTGGGGGACACCCAAAACATACAATCCTGGATCTTCTCCCAACACAAAGCATGTGATTGTCTGGGCCCCTTACATACACACTGACAATTTAAACCTTTGTATTCAGATTCCCAAGGTTGATTCAAAATTGTTTACCATGAATTACTATTGTCTGTGTACCATGCTTTGCCCTAAAATTTAGATGAGGTCAGTGGGACCCTGGCTGAGAATGTCTCTGTTCAAATTCACATATCAGGACAGATCTTCATCTACTGTAAATCAGTGTAATTTGGTTGATGCCAGGAAATACACACCTGGATCTAGCTCCTTGCACCTATATCTCAATGTGTGCAAGGAGTTGGAGGGATTATCTCTGCAAAACCAGTGGAGGGTACTCTGTAGAACCAATGTATACAGTACAAGGTGGGACAGAACAAGAGTATTCAGACAATGGGGAAGTCTAGGGGAATATGTACCTCCTTAGATGCTTCATGGAGATTCTCTAATATATATACACAATTGGTTATATATATATATATATATATATATATATATATATATATATATATACACACACATGCACACATTATATAATTTTATAATATGTTGTATAAATTGTATTGCAAATTGTACACATTGTGTAATTATTCACCAAAAAAATGTAATACAACTTGAAAATTCAAAATTCAATGTGTTTTCTTCCCCAAGTATGTTTTACTCAATATTGCTCATGAAGCCCCTATTTTATGGTACTTACCATATCACCAGATCCATTTTTGACAGTGATCCAGGTGTGACTGTCATTGCTCACCATTACCCTATAAGATGTCACCCAATCGCTCCTAAACAGAAAGCAATAGGTTACTCTTTTTTCTATTTCGTCTTTTTCCTCTTGTTGTCAAATTAATGCAAATGTTTTCAGTGCTATAACACTCACAAAGCTGCGAGTCAGAGGAATCCCACTTCACAAAGTTATATCAGCAATTGGCTGGTGAACTGATATGCCAATCTGGTTTTGGCACATGAATTGAAAACCTAGGCAGATGGAAGTAACAGACACCACCAGAATAACATTTCTGGGTTCCAAAAAGTAGGATCACTCTTCTCCCTTCCTTTTATGCAGAAACATATTCAGCATCAGCTTTCTAGCTCCCTTGACTAAAGACTTATTTGGAATATCTGCGTAGGTCCCAGAGACTCTGCACTGTCTGAGAACTTTGCTCTCTCAGACACAGAACATTTATAATTCCTACCATTAATGTCAGCAAGAATGAAAAAAGGAAATAAAAACTCTTGGATCACAATCTCATTATATTAAGTAACAACAGTTACATACTCGGCACATCTACACATTACACTACGTCACCATAGCAATATGCTACAGTGATATGGCATCAGCAGTCACAAACTGTGACGCTGCAGCTACATCGCTGTAGCAACATGGGCCCTCATTATAGCGTGTTGCTACAGTGACTTAGCAGCTAAAAATAACCATGCACAACGCAGTAGAGGCTGTTACCACACCATCATTGTTTACTTTAGTCATTTAGTACTTCCAAAAGGAAGTACTAAATGACAGCGCAGTATTAAACTTATGCAGGGGGTTTCCTGCTTATGCAGGGGGTTGGACTCGATGATCTATTGAGGTCCCTTCTGACCCTAACATCTATGAATCTATGAAAGGTGCCATAGGGACATGTAGAGATGTGCCCACTGTGGCTCTTCATATTTTTAGTTGCAGGCTGTTTCCATTTCCTGGCATAAACATGAGGGGTGCATGAGTCTTGAAAAAGTTATTCATGAAGGGCCTTGTAAACTGAATGCTGAAGATGAACAAACACTGGAGAGGATTAGGAACCAAGCTCAACAGAATCACAGAGATATTTAACTGAGCCCCTAACATGCTAGAAGGCAGCCAACTGGGCCATCACGGCACTACTCCAGTAATCATAACACACAGACAGAGACAACCCAAGAAGGGTGTGGGGCCTGGGGAAATCAGCCTGTGCAGGGTCCCACCCCCAGATGCGAGGAAGCCAGTGGCAGATTCGGCGGTGGGGGGGTGCTGCGCAGCTGGAGGCCATGGATTCAGCAATGGGCGGCAGGGGGAGGGACAAGCAGCCAGATGTGAAGTCGGAGGCAGCGTGAAGTCACCACAACCACCCTGCCCAGCTCCACAGGGCCCCTAAAGTGTGGAGCCCAGGGCAGTTGCCCCGATTCCCGCCCCCAGGGACGGCCCTGCACACAGAAGCATTATAGTTTGAGCTGTGTGGTTCTGACTTTTCAAATGGCCCTTCCAGCTATTTCTTGTGCAAGTCATCTCTGCTTCTAGTAGCCAGAATCTCCCTTTCTATATTATGGTTATATTTTGCTTTGCCCTTCCCAGTCATTAAATGGCATAAGGAATAAACTATTACTTCTAAGCCTGACTGAGATAGACATCTGATCCTATGGCCAGTCCAGTATGGGGTAGAGCCACTGCTCCAGCGACTCAGCCAGAGTGCTACAGCACCTTGGGATGCCTTGAGATTCTGCCAAAGGTATCATGGAGCACCATGCAATATTAACATTGTTAAGTGTGTAAACATGATTCACAAGATAAACCCAGAGATTTCAAATAGGAAGCCATAGTGTTAAAAACATTCAGACCTACTGTAGTCTTTTTGAGTTCTTTGCAACAGACAAATTGTTCCAGTATTTTTCTGTACTCAGAAAATGAGTAAAAACTAAGAGCTGACATTTGATGAGGGGAGCCTTGAATCTATCCAGGGGCGCCTTAAGTCTAAAATGGTTGAGAACCACTGTCCTACTCACTGACTCATCTCTGGGGCCATGACTAAAGTCTTTGCTTTACTTGGGCCTAAAGGCACAAAGTACTCTTAGATATTTCCAGGACTGTTGATAGGGAGCAAGGGAAGCTGGGTGGCAAGAGGGTATTTCACTAGTTTTCTAGCTGCATGATCAAGCACAACTAATGTTCACCCAACTTCTCTAAGACTGGAGAGAAATATTTTAAATCTTCTCTTCTACAAGATGGTGACCTGCTAGATAATACTTAAATGAACCACTGCCAGCAAAAAAAAAAATTAATAGTGTAACAGCTGCAAAGTCTTGCTTAGCTGCAAGCTGAGTGGGTGGGCTGTCCCTAAGAACTTTGCAAAAAAGGCGGTAAAAAGTTTGCAGAGGGTTCAATAGCTTTTCCAAATGGAGGGTATGCTGTGCAAAATGCATGCTTTTTATGAGGATTTGAACTGTAACCAGAGCCCCAATGCAAACTCTGGGCTCTGATTGGCTACTATGGAGCCATAAAAGTTGAGGGAGGGAAAAGGAGCTGGAGAGAGAAGCTGTAGGAGAGCTACACCAGCCTGGAACCTACACCAGACCCTCTTCCCGAACAGGCAGAGGGCATGTTGCTGAGGATTGCTGGGGAGCAGACTTCAGGACAGAGGAAAGCCTCAGTCATCCCAGGAGAAGCTGATTCCCCACCCGGGTCGGAGCTGTGCAATCAGGGACACAGGTAACCAGGGGAAGAGTGGGGAAGAGTTCATAAGCTAGCTGGGAGAAGATGCCTGGTCAGGGACCTGCAGATGTAAGTCCTCTGTTTGGGCTGGAAAGGTTTGTACTGCAGGGACAGGCCTGCAGAGATTCATAGATTCATAGATGTTAGGGTCAGAAGGGACCTCAATAGATCATCGAGTCCGACCCCCTGCATAAGCAGGAAAGAGTGCTGGGTCTAGATGACCCCACCCAGCTAGATGCTCATCTAACCTCCTCTTGAAGACCCCCAGGGTAGGGGAGAGCACCACCTCCCTTTGGAGCCCGTTCCAGACCTTGGCCACGCTAACTGTGAAGAAGTTCTTCCTAATGTCCAGTCTAAATCTGCTCTCTGCTAGCTTGTGGCCATTATTTCTTGTAACCCCCGGGGGCGCCTTGGTGAATAAATACTCACCAATACCCTTCTGTGCCCCCATGATGAACTTATAGGCAGCCACAAGGTCACCTCTCAACCTTCTCTTGTGGAGGCTGAAAAGGTCCAGTTTCTCTAGTCTCTCCTCGTAGGGCTTGGTCTGCAGGCCCTTAACCATACGAGTGGCCCTTCTCTGGACCCTCTCCAGGTTATCCGCATCCCTCTTGAATTGCGGCGCCCAGAATTGCACGCAGTACTCCAACTGTGGTCTGACCAGCGCCCGATAGAGGGGAAGTATCACCTCCTTGGACCTATTCGTCATGCATCTGCCGATGCACGATAAAGTGCCGTCGGCCTTTTTGATGGCTTCGTCACACTGCCGACTCATGTTCATCTTGGAGTCCACTAGGACTCCAAGATCCCTTTCCACCTCTGTGCCACCCAGCAGGTCATTCTCTAGGCTGTAGATGTGCTGGACATTTTTCCTCCCTAGGTGCAGCACTTTGCATTTCCCCTTGTTGAACTGCATTCTGTTGTTTTCTGCCCACTTGTCCAACCTGTCCAGATCTGCTTGCAGCTGTTCCCTGCCCTCCGGCGTGTCTACATCCCCCCATAGCTTTGTATCATCTGCAAACTTGGACAGAGTACATTTGACTCCCTCGTCCAAGTCACTGATGAAGACATTAAAGAGTATCGGTCCAAGGACCGAACCCTGCGGGACCCCACTGCCCACACAGAGGGAATCCCCTGTCTGCATGTGGAGGTGCTGGGGGGGAGAGACAGCCCAGAGTGGGCTGTGAGAATCCCAAATCTGCATGGGTATATGAGGGGACACTCAACCCCTAGTGTTCGCAGGAGGTGTATTTTTCAGAAAGAAACTAAAGAAAAGAAGCCTATTACCTGCAGTGGCTGATTGGAGCCTTTTTTTTTTTTTTTGGCTGAGTTACCAAGAAAGAGCAGAGAGTCCACCACCCCTGGAACAGCATAAGCCTCACCTCTGACACCTAGTGGTGGATCATAGTTAAAGCTGTATTGCCATTTATTGTTAATGGAAGGGGCATGTGACCAGAGGGAAGTCAACCTGGGTTATGGAGGGAAACTGTTTTAAATGTTATAACCAGATGAATGTAATCATTGAGGTTGTTTGATGCAAGTGGGACTACCCAGTGCGGTGGAATAATTCATCTATTGTTGCAGCTGTAAATTCTATTCAAATTATTGGTTTTATTATTAACTATTGAGATAGATAGATAGATAGATAGATAGATAGATAGATAGATAGATAGATAGATAGATCTCAATAGTAAATCAATATTAAGCTTGCTTAAGAATCAGACTCTACCATTCATAATAATATAAACAGCAAATTTTGCATATTGCCAGGGATACCAACATTTTTGACACTGTAGGGAAAAGAAGAAAAACATCCACAATGGAATACTGACTGTAACGTTTGCTAAATAATTGTTCAAAGACAGAAGCTCTATACAGAACACTTAACTTGCTCTCTCTCAATGCAGCATCTCCAGAGACGGGATTTACTAGAGTATCACTTCTGCAAAGTGCCATGCTGGCGTCTCAAGTCTTTCTGACTGTAAAACGATACAAGATATAACCAGCAACTTCAGAGCTCTATGTAAGCTCTGTGCGCTTTTGGAAGTAACTTTCTTTCCTTCCCTAGGCTTGTGTAATAATATGACAGTTGTGCTAGAGGATCTCACTGGTCATAAATTTTACAGAGGCAGGTTTACATCCAGCAAAGATGGAAATGGAATTGAGGAGACAACCCCAGTCAAAATGCTAGGAAAAGGGAGAATAAAAGTTAGAGTGAAAAAGAAAGAAAAACTGAGTTATATGATTTTTAAATCTTGTTATATACACTGATATATATGCAGAGAAATAGAAACAGAGAAAGAGAGAGGGAACAAATGCGATGGTATTTATTTTTGGTATTTTCTTTGGACAGTTTTCAGAATCAGGATGACTAATCCAAAAAACGATTTTGTTACAAACCCAAAAGGCATCATTCCTTTTTCTTGCCATTAACTGCAAAGCCTCCCAGAATACTTTTACTTGGACTTTGTAAATAAAATTAGTGTGAAAAATCAAATCTCTCCATACTCATTGGTTCCTTATATAAATGGTTTTGAAAAAAATAACATGATTTCATAGACATTAGGGCTGGAAGGGACCTCGGAAGATCATCAGGTCCAGTCCCCTGCCCAAGGGCAGGAAGTCAGCTAGGGTCAAAGGATCCCAGCAAGATAGGCATCCAAATGTTTCTTGAAAGTGTCCAGAGTAGGTGCTTGCACCACCTCTGGGGGGAGTCTATTCCAGGCTCTGGGAACACAGATGGTAAAGAAGTTTTTCCTTATGTCCAACCTAAAACAGTCTTCCAGGAGTTTGTGATCTTTGGACTTTGTCTTCCCTTGGGGTGCCTTGGTGAACAGGTGTTCCCCCAGATCCTGATGTATACCACCTATGTACTTTTCGGCAGCCACCAAATCACTCCTGAGCCTGCGCTTCTCTAGGCTGAAGAGCTCCATGGCTCTCAGCCTATCTTCATAAGGCCTGCTATCTGATCACGTGCATAGCTCTCGTCTAGACTATCTCAAGCATCTCCACATACCTTCTGAATTGTGAAGCTCAGAATTGGATGCAGTGCTCCAGCTGTAAACTCACCAAGGCTGAGTACAGTGGGAGGATGACTTCCTGGGTCTTGCTTAAGAAACATCAGTAGATGCAAGCCAGAGTTTTGTTTGCTTTGCCAGCTGTGGTATCACATTGGTGGATCGTGTTCATCTTGTGGTCAATCATGACCCCCAAGTATCTTTGGGTCATGGTGCTAGCATGTAGCATCTCCCAGCCAATAAGTGTGATGCGGGGTTCCCCTCCACCCCACCGCCCGAGGTTTAGCACCTTGCATTTTCCCATGTTGAATGCCATCAGGTTTTCATCTGCCCACCTTACAAGCCTACCAAGGTCAGCCTAGATCATTAGCCTATCCTCAAGTGTGGACACTCTTCCCCATAGTTCGATGTCATCAGTGAACTTAGCCAGCCTGTTCCCAGCCACCTCTCTGTGATTGCAGAGCTGGGGCTGGGAACATGCTCTTGCCCCCACTCCACTATCACAGAGCAGGAGCTGGAAGCTCCCTGCTGCCAGGGCAAGGGGACATTGTCTCCACCCAGGCACATAGGGTGGGAGCTGGGGATCTTGTTCCCACCCAGCTCCATAAGTGTGGAGCTGGGGGAGGGGGAGGACAAGCTCCCCAGCCTGTCCCCCACACAGCTCCATACTTGCACTTGTTCCCTGCCTAGCTCCATGAGTGTGGAGCTGAGGAGGGAGGGGGAACAAGCTCCCCAACCTGTCCCCCACCCAGCTCCACACTTGTGAAGCTGGGCAGGGAACAGGTTTTCCTGCCCCCACCAGCAGGGAGCTCCTAGCACTGGATGCATGGTCATGGGGGCTGAGAGACCCTTATTTCCCAGCAGAGGTTCCACTGGAAGATAAGGGTCTCCCAACCCAAGCCCCACAAGCGTGAAGCTCAGACAGGAAGATAAGAATCTTCCAGCCTGAGCTCTGTGACCATGAAGCCCAGGCTGGGAGATAAGGGTCTCCCAGCACCGGTCCCACAGTTGCGGAGCTGGGACCAGGAGATAAGCATCTCCCAGCAGCAGCCCCAAGGTCATGGAGCTGGTGCTGGGAGAAAAGGGCCTCCCAGCCCCCACTCCCTGATCAAGGTGGCAGAGCAGGATCTGGGAGATAAGGATGTCCTAGCCCTGCTTCCCAATAGTGATCTGGGCACAGGGGCCTTGGAGCTCCCTCTTGCTGGGGCACGGAGACATAGTCCCCACCTGGGCTCCTGTGGCAGAGCCTGCCCTGGCAGCAGGAAGCTCCTGGAGGCAGGGAGCTATTTCCTGCCCCCTGGTGGATGGCTGACCAGGAGCAAATTTTGTTCCCGGTCAGGCATCTAGATGAGTGGTTCGGTGATGTTACTAATGTCAAATGAATTTGCTACTTGCATTTGCAGGTAGCAAATGTACTCGTATTAGGGAAGTTTACTGCCAAATAAGCATGAGCACATATAGGCGCACATGGTTACTTCACAGTAAACCATACTAACGTGAAGTTAAGCCTCTCATGTGGATGTGCCCAGTGGTAACAGATAACAGGATTCTCGGATGTTTTGTGCCAAAGAAGTACACGTGTGCAAGTGACTACATAACAGGGCTCGAGTTAGGTGAAGCTGAAGAACAGAATGGGTTTGATTGACATGTTCTTTCCGGATCTCACAACTGGTGGCAAGGTTCTTGCCACATTCATTGTATGCTATAGTCTATGACACTGTCCAGTATACAGTCCTATTGCACGTTCTCAATAAAAGGTGTTGTACCATACCTGCTTGAGAACTCATTTTTATTTGTTCCCTCTCTTCTGAGAAAGAGTCAAAATTACTTCAATACTGCAGGGTGGATGAGATACAGAGTGCACTCTTCCCTGTTTGCCATGAGAAATTCTGCAACAGCCAGAAGGACTCCTCCTAAAAAAAGCACTGGGCAACATCTCTGCTTCACCTTGGTGACCTGGCTATAGTACAATTCAACTCATAAACTGAATTAGCCACTAGGCCTGAGATCTGAAGGCAATAACTATTTCTGTAGCACTTGGTGTCAAAATGTCTCATGCCACTTTACAAAGGACGTATAAACATTTAAGAACAAAACTTTCCAAGGAAACCAGAAAACAATTTGGAAAACGTTCCAGCAGGGAAGTTTAGGTGACTTTAGCTCTGTGAGAAAAAAAACATGCTGAGAGGGTCTGCTGAATGGATTCTGCAAATATCTGAATCTAGCGTAATCTTACACTATATAAAATCACAAGTGTGTATTTGCCTTGTAAGCACATGGAAACATAATATATGCAAGTTTCCTATATCAGTATCAGGAAAAAACTGAATTTATTATTCAGGTATTTTTATGTGCAGGACAAGCAGTAGAAATGTTATTGTAGACAGTATGCTTTTAAAAGGCTTAAAAAGTTATTTTATTATATCTGGTACACACTGTTCTGACACAAATATGGGCTTAAGTGTAGCTTGCATGAGTTCCTCACAAACCAAAATGTTAAATTTCAGCCATGAAAGAAAAAGACCTGCAGATCACAAGAAAGTTGGGTCAGTTAAGATTCACTTTCATTCAGGTGTTTCCTATTAACATTATTTTTCCTTTTAGTCACTTCTGTCAGACAGTTCTGCCTCTGTAGAGTAATATATCAGCAAAAGGCAAAAAAAAAAATCAGTGTTTGTTGTGCAGATTTTATAATCTTTGTGAAGGTTTTCCTTCCAAGTATACTTGATGTGGCAGATATTATTTCACTAATTATTTAGGTTTTGTGTGTTGTATTCATTAACCACATGAAGTGTTGATATGCCCCCAGTCATCCTGATACCTGAACACCTCATGATCTTTAATATAGCTATTACACTTACAGTTTCCCTGCAGTTAAGGGAAATGTTATCGTCCCCATTTTACAGATGGGAAAAATAAATACAAAGTGATTAACTGAGTTGCCTAAGCCAGGCAAGAAATCTATAGCAAAGCATGGAATTAACACACATCTTTCACAGTTCATACTACTTTCCTAACCAACTTTCCCCTCTATATGCATTACATTTTCATATAGTTTTCACCCTCAACTTATTGATCACATCGTAATGTGATGCCACAGGCCCAGAGATGTGTCCTCCCTCTTTGCTCCATTCCATTATAAGTTGCCTGTTTTCCTTTAAAAATATTCTATTTCTTTTCCCTCCTCAGTCCAACATTCTTAGCACTCTCACCTTATATTTTCTTTTTTTCCTTTTTTTCAGGCTCAGCCTCTTTTTAATTATTCCCTAACCCAGGGGTCAACAACCCCTGACGCATGCTGAGCATGGCACGCAAAGCCATTTTGCTTGGCACACCACTGCCAGCCCGGGCTCTAAGCAGCTGCTGCCAGCCACGGAGCCCAGGCTGTTCCCAGAAGGCAGCTGGGAGGCTGCAAGCCCTGCTGGGAGCAGACTGGGCTCCATGGGCCAGCTGCAGCTGGCAGGCTGTGAACAGCTGCTCTGGTCATGTCAGCACTCCGGCACCTTCCAAGGTAGACATTATGTTTTTTTCGGCACTCCAGCCAAAAAATGTTACCTACCCCTGCTCTAACCTGTCTTCTCCCTAGCAGATCAATAAACACATCATCATGCAATATCAACTAATATTGTGAATGGCAGGTGAGAAAATGGTACATAAACAGGTTCCATATGGTTATCTGCCAGATTTATAGCATGTATGGGTGCGTAGAAAGCCTTGCACTTTGCAAAAGTCCCCCAAAATCACTCCCCCTATATATACTGCTTTTCAAGCAAGAGCATACGCATGCAATATTTACACGCAAGTCTTCAATAATCAAGAGCTAAACAAGGAACAAGTAAAAATAAATTTCATGATCTCATCCCACTTGCTAGTGGATGTTCACCTACATCATCAAATCAGCACACAATTTCAACACAACAATGATTGACAGGTTCTGTTTAGAAGAGACACAAGACTACAGCAGCAGAGATGTTAGAGATTAGATTGTCATGCATTGAAACAGTTCAGATTAACACTGTCTACAATATCCCTGGCTCCAGCTGATCAAATTATTCTTATACTGTCATGATAATCAGATGTAAATACATTATAACACACCATAAATGAACGGAAAATAAAATGGGCAGAATACTGGCGTGCAGCCCTTATTATAGCCTACATTTTCAGTCAGGGACATTTGAAACAAAGAAATCCTGGCATGAAAAGAAAACCACCCAGACTTTAAGCAAAGCTGAAATTTTCCAATCCCCTACATGCTATTAATGCTCTTTAAAAAATCTATAGCTAGGTGACAGAAGCAGCATGTTGGAATTTAAATGAATTTTTGCATCAAAAGGGAATTTGTAGTCTGAAGCAATTATAAAATGAAAAGAAGTGTTAATATTAAAACACCCACTATCCAACTGCTTCTAACTGTAAGTAAAATTAAAAGATATAAAACACTCATGTTAACCACATTTCAGCCAGCAAGTAACCCACATTTATATGAATGTTTTATATATTTGTTTTATAAAAACACAAATACACATGTGTGCATGTGTGTGTAAACTAGTATGTAGGTGTGCATGGGTATATTTAAATCATACAGCATGTAAAGTAGAATTATTTTTTAACAATTCAAATGTTTAAATATTTGGCTTTTAATATAAGTTCTGTTTGACCCAAACGAATACCCTGCATTTAGGAGAAATTCATTTCTTTAGAGGCCCCATGTAAAAGAACCCAGGGCCAGACTTTCACGTTTTCAACATATTTTGAAAGAGTTGAGTACCCCTATAAAGATCAGTTTAAAGGTTAGTTTTGAAAGATGATCAGTGATCAGCATTCAGCTGTTCCCAAAGAGCTCCTCTAGCCATTTTTCCAAAATAATATGACCCCCAATGTGCTGTACTCTTTTTCAAAATCTGGTCCTGGTTGTTGGTGCCCCATTCTTTTGAAAATTTGATCCTTAGATTTAGGAGATTAAAATTCACCATTTCCTCACTGCAGAGAAGAGTCTTTCATTCACCCAACTGCCCAGACAACCTGATGCCCAAATATACCTGACATTCCTGATGATGCTATAATAATAAATAATAGTAACTATTGTTATTACTATTGTTAATTATTTCTGTTACCAGAGCACCCAGCACCAGAGTCCCATGGTCCTAGTTCTCAACAAGCAATACAGGCATTTTCTATCCTACAAATGTTACATTAATCTCTATTGAATTTCATTTCTGTAGACAACAAAATGAAATTCAACAAGAACAATTTTAAGTTGCTGAACTTAAGGAAGTAAAAGCAAGTGCAGGCATATGGAATGGGGCTAGACAAAGTGCTGCTGATAAAAGGTTTGGGGTTATGGTGGATCACAACTCAGCATGAGTCTGCAATGTGATATAATCACAAAAACCAGTAAAAACAATTCTGAGCTGTGCTAAAAAAAAAGTATTCAGTGCAAGACATGGGCGGCTGGTAGTACCACTCGACTCGGGGGTGCCAGGCACCAAATTTTAAGAAGGATGTAGAGAAACTTGAGAGGATGCAAAAGGTGACTAATAAAGACGATGCAAGGGCTGGAATGCTAGATGAGAAATGGTTGAGGGAAGTAGGTGTGTTTAGTCTGCAGAAAAAGAAATTAATGGGCGATGTGATAGCAGTTTCCAAATATTTGAAAGGCTGCCATAAAGAAGAAGAACAACTGTTCTCCATTCCCACAGGGGCAGGAATGAGACAAATGGGTTTCAACCATAGCGAAAGCAGATTTGAATCAGAGCTTAAGAAAAACTGCCTCAGCAGTAGGACAATGGAGCAAGCTTTCTAGAAAGTTGTGAGATCTCCTTCATTGGAGGTGTTCAAAAAGAAGCTGGATAAGCATCACACTGTGATGCTTAAGGAATAGTGCATCTTGCATCTCTGATCCGGGTTGAGCTAGATAGCCTTGAAGTTCCTTTCAAACTTACGATTCCTTGTTTCTGCTCAATCTGAGGACACCTATGATTTATAGGCTAGTCTGCACAAAAATCTACATTGAAATTTCCTTGTTCTGTGAAGTACTTTTAACCAAATTTCCTCTTTGCCAATCTTCATGGATAATAAGCAAAAACTTTTAGTTCATTTTTTCTCCATTTAAAAAATTCTCTCCTTAATTGACTGTTGGCCTATGTACGGGATAAATTGTCCTACATTTCTCATGTATCCACAAGAAATTAGCCTAAACAAACTTATGGCTACACTGAATAATCTCTCATCTGTTGGCATGCGAGTATTAGAAAATTCATCTGCAAAGTCCACTGATGAGGGATGTAAATGCTAATCTCTCTGTGTACAGGTGCTAGATCAGCGTTTCTCAACCCACGGGTCATGACTCAAAAGTGGGTTGCAAGGATATATGAAAGGGTTGTGAACAAGCTTTAAAAATGGATCAACAAACTTCAAAAATGGATTCTCCTTTAAGGAGAAAAACATGGGAAGCCAAGGTTTTTCCCATGCAGGCTGGCAGAGCTCCAGCCTGCCAGGGGCTGCTTGGGGGCCCCTCCATGCCATCCCACACACACACTGTGGGGCTGAGGGCAGGAGGTCGGGAGTGAGGAGCACTGTGTCAGGACTTGCCATCGATGTTTACAAATGGGTCCTGGTACAAAAAAGGTTGAGAACCACTGTGTTAGGTCATTTAAAGTATGTGTGCAAGTGTCTGTACCCACAAAGTGCAGTCAAGTAAAGCTGAGCTCAATTTAGTTCATGCAAAATAGACACTAGCCTTTGAAAAAGGCAAGTCCAATCTACAAATATAAGTATGTGTAACAAGTATCTGTCTTGTTCATTATGTATCAAATGTCATGATGTCACTTCTGCTTGAGCAAGTTATAAAGAAGAGCAGAATGCACAGGTTTTTAATCAAGGATTTGACTAGCAAGATCTGTTTGTCACTATATGACCTCTGACCATGAGGCTGAATTTCATTCCTCACGGGTGTTTTATGTATTCCTGTTTCTAAATGTGTCATTTTCAATGTTTAATGTAAAAATTCCCAAAGAACTCAGTCAGACATCATAATCTTACTCCCCATCGTTGATTCGGTAGGGCAGCACTGGCAGACTCCTACGGCGCATTGTTTTAATATATCCTGTCACCCACAGTGTCTAAAAGAAAGTTCTGCTCATTTGAAGTTCTGTTTCATTCTCCCCACCTAGACTTTGCAAATTCATGTAGGGAATAACAATTGTGTATTCTCTGACAAGGGTCATCTGATGATGCACTGTTCACTAATGATGCTGAAAAATACTCCTGAATCCCAGAAACCTGATACATGATATTTGCAAGCACAAGCTGATGCAACTTTGATTGTCTCCATCAATCGAATAACTTGCCATGTAAATACTATTCCTGCACAGAGTCAAAGCCATCTAGACTTGTCACGAGCTGAAAGTCCTGAAGAGGGAGTGATTAACAATGAAAGGCACTAATTAAAATTGCCTGCCAAGATGAGTCATGTATCAAATTTCCTCACAGGTTACAAAGACCTAGGAGGGATACTAATATAGTGACAAAACTGAAATTAAATAAATAAAGTGCATTCCAAGTTTAAGCTGTCAGAGGCAGATTGTCTTTCTTCCTCTACCCAAAATATAACAACTTCAAAGACATGAGATGGCTCTACTAAGATGGTATGAAATAAGATGAATTATCCACACCAGAGTCAATGCAAAGTATTCTTTATTTAGAAAAGTAGTCACTGACATCAATATAAGACATAAGACTATTCATAATGGTGTAAATATACTGGAATATTTGGTTGTGTCTATGCACTGAATTCAGACTTATTTTTAGACATTTCCAGGGAAATCCCATCAGGCATAAAGGATCACCAGAACTAATACAGTTTCAGCAAAGTTGGAACAGTTTTTGCAGTGAGAACTTAACATCTCCAGGGAAGCCATCAGAATCTCAGCAGTTATGTCACTGAGTGGGAGTCAGGGTAAATAGTAGTTTGTACTGATACGATTTTTTTCCCCTTATGTGTCAATGGATAGCAGCCATTGATTTTATTGCAACATTTGGATAAAAACACAGGAGACATTTCCAATGAATTTGCTGAAGTTATACTGAAGCACACTTGTAGCCTCCTTATGAGTGTAAGATTTTTATTTAAAAGCAAATATCTATAGTAACCACTGTTCTTGGGAAAGAAAGAGCATTTATAACCTAGTTCCAAGTTATATTGGAAACAATATTATAGTATCATGTGGCTACTGCCTTTTCGTTTTGCTTTTTTTTCTAAACATGGCAGAAAACTGGTTTCTTAGATATTTTTAGTGGTACTGCTGGCAAGTGGAATGGTCACCACTGTACCTACCGTATCTGTATGCTGATCTGATTTGACTGAAAACAGACTCTGCACCTATTGTCCAGCATTGCTGCTCATTACATCCTAGTCACTAGCATATTGCTAAGGGTATCATAGTAAGTCTCTGTTACTTTTTAAGGCAAGATTTTGGCCTTGCTTAATATGGCTGCTCAGCATGGCAGGGAGAAAGGAGCCTGCTGTCATCCACCTGCTCTGGGTATGCTATTCTCCTGCAACAACTTATCAAAAATAATGTGAGCAGGGGGGGGGACTAGCAGAATCCATGGGACAGGCAACAGAGCTGGCTGATCAATGAGGGGAGTGTACATCGCCTCTTAAAATTGCAAGTCACAAATTACTCTCTTTTCCAGTAGAAAAACGTTGTGCTCACAGTCATCATGTCCACTCAGTGACCTGACAAGCTGTAAAGCCACTTACAATAGGCAATACCCCAGAGGCACAACATGACCTTAAATGTTTTAATTGCTATGACTACTATTGATTATTTTCCCAAAATACAATTAAGCCATTTTGACTCCATTAAAACAAAATAGCCAGCAGACTTTTTTTTTTCTGCTGCTGTCCAATGCGTAACAATTTTAAAAAGTGGAATGACAAGCCCTGTGGAAAAATAGCCTTTTCAAGTAAAATAACTCATCATTAAATATAGCATTTGTCCTGTAGTAATGAATCCATACCATGTTCAGCTATTATTTTGAAATGTAGTTCATTTGTTCTCAGTGCTGCTTGCATGCATGACAAATTCCTCATGACACTCCAGAAGAGAAGAGATATCAAAAATACTATACTTCCCACTTCTCATCGGCACCTTGAAAAGCCAGAGTAAGCGGCAGATCTCAAGCATCCTGAGAGCGAGCCTGCTAGTGCTTTTAGACAAACACACATGCTTTGTTCTACGGTTGTTCTGACAGAGAAACCAGGTCTAGCTACCAATTTTTCCATGCAGACCACTTATTAAGCACTGCACAGCAATACTCTGCATATTTGTATCTATTTGCATTAGCTATAGGAAAGAACAGGTTTCTGTTCTGTATATTCCAAGGGAAACATAACTTACTGAATTATTTCTGACCTGTTAAACAACGTACAATGGGACCCCATAGTGCAAACAGTGGGATTCTCCTTGAGCTGAGGCAGAGTCCTACACTTTTGAGGCATGATAATCTCAGAGGCAGGACTAGGACTTTTGGGCACACTAAGTGGGGTCTTCTCCTGAGCACTTACCTCTTCACATAGGGGCTGATGCAGCTCCTGCAGTGACCCAGGTTCCCCAAGAGCTGCCACTCTGATGCCCCCTTTAAATAAGCAGCTGGGGCTGGTGCCACACTCGCCCACCCCAGTTACACTACCAGATAATCTGAGTTTATTTCTTTCTGTGACATGTGACAGTCAATGTACCATATAGGTGTCTACCAGTTTGTTAAAATGAAAAACCAGATACTTTATACTGCTGCAGCTTCTTTTTCTGGAATCAATCTTTGCCTGAAACTCTTCGCCCTTCCATGGAAATGAAAAATTATTATTTAAAAAAAAAAATCATGGCAAGACCATTCCACCTTCAGATACATACACAAAATCTCTATCAATGCCAATGATGTTGTATGGCTGTAGCAGAGAGGATATGTGGTCCAGTAACATGTAGAGTTGTGTACTTTAGTCATTTATACCCAACCACTGTGTACTTTTATAGGTAGGACATTTTCTATTCTTGTGGCTGAGTCATCATCAGAAAAACAAGTGAAACAATCTAGTTTAATCAGAAAAAAATCATGTTCTGAGCCTACTAATGAGAACTATTCATGCTCACAGAGGGCAGAAGATACCCCTTTGTACTCAAGCTATAAAATAAAGGAAAGGGGGTGTTAAATTCTGCTCCAATTTCACCACTGTAAATTTTACCACCGACCTCAATAGGTAGCATACTTGGTCTCACATAAATGATTATAATTTTAAAATATGGTGACATTATCATGTATGTGTCAGATTGCCCGTGAGTTTGCGAGGAAAGCAGGCTGGATAATGAGGTACAGGGAAAGCGACACAAAAATATCAGCTCAAATTCTGAAAATGAAGGCAATTTTCCATTTGTTGTTTTCATTCATCTTTATAGCCACTACAATAAAGGGAAGGTTGCCAAATCACAGATAAGTTTAAATACAGATTTACAGTAATGTAACTAGGGGCAAACAGGACACCAGCCCCAGGTGCCAACTATGAGAGGGCACCAGAGTCCCCTCCCCAAAGTCTTTACCATGGCAGGGGCAGCCCTTTGCTGCCCAGCCAATGGAGCCAGGCAATGCAGCCCCACACCCAGCAGTATGGGGGTGCAGGGGCCAAGTGGAGTGATGCTCCACCAGGCAGTTTTTCTTACAGCAGGCATAGCCCTGCACCCAACAGCATATCTGGGAGTGGAGAAAGCAAATGGAAAGCAAAACTGCCGCAGCAGCAGTTCCCAGGGAGTCCACACCATGGGACTGCAGCTACTGGGCTCTCTGTCACTTCTGCTGCTACCCAGACTCTTGGCACAGGGAAAACAGCATTGGGTACAACAGCAGCAGTGGCAATAGTGCCCTTCTCTTCTTCCCCCGACTCCTCCACCCCTTACCAGTAGCTGGCTTTCCAACCTACCTACACACCCCTGCCCTAGGTGCTGAATCTCTAGGTGCTGAATGTGCCCGTTACACCTCTGCATTTACCTTGAAATATGCGCTGAGCCAATGGATATGCTTTCATTTACCTTGGTATTGTAACATTATGAGCCTACAGTTATTCCTGTGGAAACCAATGGCAAGACACCAGCTGATTTCAATGAGAGCAAAATTAAACTCAGTCATTTCTTCTGGATCTTTATTACCATTCTTCAAAAGTCAGGAAAGTCATTCAGAAAGAGTGATATCGTGGGTTCTATGCCGACACTTTCTCCTTCATATATTTCCAGTTCGCATTGTGGCCTTTGGTTGCTCTACAGTTAGGGGAAGTCTGGCACTGCAGCACCCCAGGGGGGCTGTGTGTCAGACAGACATAATTCTTTCCAGAGCTCCGTGGTGTGCAAGGGCTGTGCACACTTTTATACACAGTACTGCACTGGAACAGGCTCTTTCCACCAGCCAGTCAACTCCAATGATAAATGTAAGAGTGATTTAGTGCTACAGCGCTACTTCCTTCCACTTTCATTTGGAGTACCAGAAAGAAGCAGGCTTTTCCCTAGAAGGTTACAAAGGAAATATGTTCTTGCACCATGGCCTGAGCAAACAGCAACAAGTCAGAGTTAAAAGTTGGAGCCTTGCTTTGATCTAATCACCACATAAGAAGGACTTGAAGGAGTGAGACCTGGCAAATCATGGATTCAGAAAAAGAGGTGAGTTCAGACAACAGGAAGTTGCAATTCATGGCAGGACTTGTAGCGACAGAAGATGTCATTTATAGATGCTCCCTAACTAAAGAGAGTGAGGGAGTTGGTAATTTGCAGGTGGACCTTCAGTTAAATAGCTGTGAGATAGTTAGAGAGGGAACAAGGGTCTGCAGAGGTTGCTTACTGGTCCACAAATAAAGCTGATTGTTTAATTCTTCTCATTTATGTATATCTGTCCTTATTGAAACCTGTAATACAACAGGACTTTTTCCATATCCAAATATCTGTCATTCTCATATGCTTTAAGAGCAAAATCACCAAAGTTAAGAAAAACACTTTGGCTAAGCTTGGGTTTCTTGTTTTCCTGATATATTGTGCTTAAAGGAATTAAACAAGAGGGTTTAGAGTCTCTAGAGTTTTGGTAAGAAAATGGGAGCCACTGGAGGTGTCAGGAAATAGTTTGGGGTCCTATTGAAACTAGAGAGTAGTGTTCTAGGTCTCAGGGAAACGTATCAGATAAGAGGTCTGAGCCTAGGAGGTCACAGTAGAGTCCCACAGCAGGAAGTAGTGAATAAACTAAAACATTTTTTTGTAGAAATATTTTTCAATTTAAAAATATTGTTTTTGTTGCAATCAGCATGTTTAAAAAACTTATCTATTTTGATGAATGCTCCTAAAGGAAAACAAATTGAAAACAAAGGTGTTTTTTTTAACTGGAAAATTCTGGTATTTGGTTTTGAAAATTCAAAATAGCATTTGGATTTTTATTTGATTTTATTATATAATTGAATTATTATTAATAATAATGTATATGCTTGAAAAAAATAAGCATTATTATCTTCTTTAAAGCACCATTTCTCCTCTCTGTGATGTTATAAAATAACCTGACACTTTGTGTTAGTATTCAGCACACTTTGTGGATGTTTAGATATGTTTTTCTTCCTACTACCAAAGACGGTGCTGAATTGTTGAAAAATGGGTCGAATAGTGACAAACAAGCTCCCTAAAGTGTTTATGTAGTTGCCAAGTTATTAGCAGTGATTCCAATTTACTTTCCTTCTGCCTGGAAAGTGCATATTTTAAAAGACTTTTAGGTAATATTTTTAAACGTACTGCATATATTTTTAAATGATGTTTAAATGATGCCCCATTCCAAATGTGATTGAAATGTTTATAAAAATGTTTAGTTCAAAAATCCATAAAGATAACTTACCAGTTCAATGGGGGGGGAGGTCATTATATGCTATATATTGCCCCAAGAACAGCTGCAAACTCCTTGTGTGCCAAGGAAGTCCCATCAAACAGTACAATCCATTTTAAAGAAGGGGACTTTAGATCCCTTTCTAAAAGGCTGTATTATCCTCATCTTGTGCATGAAGGCAGGCAAAACAGGTTTACAAAGATTTGTGGCTAATGTCTTTCTATTAATCATCTGATATTCATACTGAAACAATGAGGCACATCTACTACTCCAGGATATATGTAGTCATATTCTCAGAAATCAATAAGGGACTGACCACTATCTATCTACTATCAAGCTAGTACTGTGGACAGATCTCAACACACAGTTGTGACCCTTCCAGATTTCACACCTCTATGATGTAATACTAGACAGCAGCCCAGGTTTCTCTCCAATTAGGCCCTGCATTGCTGCGTGAACTTTTGCAAAAATTCTGACAAATGTGAATTATAATTGGACTTTGGAATGATAAACAAAGTAGCTTTCACATGGTTTCTGATTTCCTAACAATGCCTGCAGCATCTAAGCAGCTATGTAAGTCCATGCTTATTTCTACAGTGAAGAAAAAGGACTCATTAAAATCCAGACATTTTCTTCCAGAGCTCAAATTTTCTTCTTTTCTTAAAAGGGTTCAAGGCCATGTGACTTCCATGGAAATCACACCCATGGAACAAAGTACAGACTTTGGCATACAGAGTTGAAATGATTTTTTCCCCCTTATGAAAAAAACAGGAATGACTGAATGAACTAAGTATTTGGTGCTGACACATGTCTTGGCCTTTTTCTCTGCTTTTCTGCTGTGTTCACATTGGAGCTGACAGAACTGCTCACTAGCAATCTCACAAACTGAAACTACAGAAGGAATACCTGAGGATGAGCACTTTGTACTGCTAGCAACTGCTGTGGGAGCAGTAGGGAGGAGAGGTGCCGTTTTTAATCTGCTTCTGGAGCTTCTCTTCTCCTTTCCTAGGTGCTGTCTCTTCTTTTTATTTCCTTCCTCCCTTTCTCTTCTCACTTGTGTTCTTTTTCTTCCGTTTGTTTTTTCACTCATTTCTCTTTCCACCTTCAGCTTGTCTTCCCTTAGCCTATCTTGTTACTTAACAGAACAGAAATAGCACTCCCTGCTGTAATGACAATAGTGACTTTGGAGTGGGAACCACAAATATCAAAGCCTGTCCATAAAGGGAGGGACAGGAGAAGGATGGTGGACAACAGAGACACAGATGGTGCCATGTGAACAGAGTCAGTCACTTATGTATATGTATAATTGTTAAAAATTAAAGGGACTAAAGTTAATACGAGTACATGCATTACAAATATTACACTTTCTACATTTGTCATTCTTTTCTCCCCTCATTTCCTTTCATGAGAGTCAGATTCTGTCACTTTTTCACAGGTGATTTGGTCCTTACTTCATTGCTTCCTTACAGGCTTGATTTTGTTTCTCTGGACGGAAACAGAAGTGACAATTTTTGCCTGATCTTGTCCCAGAAAGCAGTCTACAGCTGTGACAAAACAGAAGTGAACAACTGCAGACTACTTTAAAGGGCCCCCAATCCTGTGAAAATCTGAACCCTCATTGCATGAGACTTCAGATGAACACCCTCCTAAATGGAGCGTGTTCTGTAACTTGTCTCTTCAGAGCTCCCAGTCTGTTGCTGTTTCAGAAGGGGAGGAGGCAAAGGGAGCAGAGGGAGTTTGGCCTGGGATTTAATCAGCCCATGCTGGAGGGTGGGTCGGGTGCTTTGGAAAAATAAAGAGAAACTTGAAACACCCAAGTAACAAAAGGAAAGAGATGAAGGGAAATAGAAGGGATGGGAAAAAATCCGAGGAAAGGAAGAAAAGAGGAACGAGCAAGGTTTGAGGAAAAAATGTGAGGATTTAAAGACTTGCCCAGAAATAAGGAAGTAAAGAGTTTTGGGGTGCAGAAAGAAGAGCAGCTCCCTGTTACTACTCACAAGGTGCCTATACACATATATAGAAGCTGTGCCAACATACTGTAATTGCAGCACATAAGAGCAGACTTGATTAATCAATTCAGCAGATTAAATCGAGCCTGCTGAAGAGTAGCAATTACCATGCTCCAGCAGACTCCAATCCTTGGGAGGGCTCCAAGCCATCCACCCCACCGCCCTCCAGCACCAGCCGGGGAACCCCAAGAACGAGTTCCCTTCTCCCTCTCCCATTCAGAAAACAGCATCCAGGATGGGAGGAGGGAGTGGTGTTGCTGCGGGCCGGCAGCAAGCAGCTGGAATCCCCAACCCTTAGACCCAACAGCAAACTTCTGTATAGTCCGGAGGTTCGTTGCAACTCAGAGCACTATGGGTGTTTATACTTCCTGCAAAGCACTACACGTGTTTATACATGTGCTCCGGGAGTCGGGCATGCTTTAATTAGAGCAGCTCCAAAAGCCGCTTTAGCTAAAGCGCCAGGAGCATCACATGTATCAGCATCCCCGTGCTGAAAAATGGCAGCAGGGTGCTTTGACTAAAGCTCAAACGAGCTTTAGTTAAAGTACCCCCGCTACCATTTTTCAGTTCAGGAATGCTGATACACATGACACGGGAGTCTGCCGGAGCGTGGTAATTGCTACTCTCCAGCAGCCTCGATTCATCGAGTCTGCTCCAACATGCTGTAATTACAGCTCGTCAGTGCAGCTTCAATACATGTGTATAGGCACCCTGTGGGGAGCAACAGGGAGCTGCTCTTCTGTCTGCACCCAAGAACTCTTTACTTCCTTATTTCTGGAACAGTCTTTAAATCCTCACGTTCTGTGCTCAAACCTTGTTGGTTCTTCTTCTCTTCCTTTCCTCAGATTTTTCCCCGTCCTTTCCATTTCCCTTCATCTCTTTCCTTTTGTCACTTGGGTGTTTCAAGTTTCTCTTTTTTTTCCAAGAGAGTCTTTATTATTACTTCGGACATCACTGCATTGGCTTGCCTGGGAGCAAGGCCTCCATCCTGGTCAGCATGTGCAGGGAATTTGTACTAGGGTAGGATACTTCAGACAGATGACTGGTTCAACTAAAAATACTGATATTGATAGTGATGAAAGGAAATGAAACGTGATAATATAATATGTAGGATAGACCAAGACTTTTTTGTAGTCTCTCAGCAAGTATGTGTGTCCCAGCATGCTCTTCACTTCATTTATTATGGGTGCTAATACTGCCTCCAGGCTGCAACCAGTCTCCATGAACTAAGAGGTCTCTATCCCCAGGAACTGTTTCCACACACTGGATCATCAGTCAGTCCCAGCCATAGAAGCCACTGCTTAGTACAATAGAGAATCAGTGTTTTCTCTTCTTATACAACATTAATACTAGGACCATTGGCCATACTGTTATTTCATTCATGTTCCAGCTCTGCGGTAAGTAACAAAAATCCTTGTATTGCAGTATGCCATGGAGTATGGATGCCCTCTACATGTACTTGCTGCAGCCTTCCCCTGTGACACTACACATAGAATAGGCAAACTCTAGACTGAAGTTTTGCAGTAAAGCACAGAGAATAGCTGTACAGTTAAAACTTGATTTTCTTCACCTAATAAAGTTCCTTGTTCAGTGTTAAAAGAAAATAACTCCTCCAGTGATTTTTAGCATTGTCATATAACAGCCTATAGGCTAACCTATATGGCATTTCTACTGTGCTTAGAGCTTAGCATTTCTGTGTAGAAGAGAGGTCCACCACTGGCCTCAGTTCCCACAACACAAACCACTATCAAACCTTATTATGACCCATCACTTGATTCAGCTGCAGATTCCCCTGGACTGACTGGGGAGAGTTGTACATCTGGGGTTTTCATTTTTTTCCTCTTTGGCAAATCTACCAGGGCTTGAAAAAAAAGCGCCCTGTTGACTGTCAAACTTGGCTAGGTTATTCCTTAAACACAGCTTAGTTCAGCAAATGGGGTATTTTCTGGCTCTCACAGGTCTCATAAAATGATTTGCCAACAAGTGTTTTTATTTGCTACATAAGGAATATTCTTGTTACATTTTTATTAAAGATGGGCCACAGTGACAGCCACTGTGTGGCACCTGGCTACAAAGGGGTTATACTAAACACTATCTATCCTGTGAGCTGTTAGGTGCCTATAACAGGCCCTTCCACCCACTAATACTCATGGAAAAGCTGACCTTTCATAACTCAGAGTCATGGCATTACCCAAATACTCACAACTAGGCCTGATATATACCCCATGGTATTCATCTATACCTCTGATGGCTTCTTTGTAGTGGCTGCTGTCTGCTTGCAGAACTTTTGCTAGACATTTAATGAAGTAGACAAGCCTTAAAAGTGCCTCCTTTTTTAACTCTAGCATCTGCTTCTACCACTGTCCCTGTGCACCTACCTTATTCATCAGAGCTGCACTCACCACCTCTATTTTATCCACTTACAATCTCTCACTCTCCACCTCTTAGCCATCATACTATTTCACTGTTCTCACCCTCGCTTGCCTGATAAAACAAGGGGGAAGAAAAGAAAGCAGCCACATTCCAACAATAAAAATCAAATCAAGAACACATCATATCCAGAGAAACCTTGAACTAGTTCAGCTTTTGGATAAACTTACATTCTGTATCACACATACTCATCCTTGTAAAAGGCTTAAACCATCTCTTTTCATCGTGCTCTGCTGAAACCCTCTTGTGCTCAAACTAAGCGGAAGTAGTTCAGAATCTCAGATTAATTATCTACTCTATAAACACAGACATCCTGTATCTTAGAAAGGCTGCCAGTGAGAGCTAAGCATCCCCCACTGTATACATTATCATTTGCCCCCTAGAGTTTTAAATTTACACTTTGTCACCTCCAATAAATTAATCAGTCTTCAAAAACTTGACATTAAATCTTCACTTTTAAACTAGGCCAAGAAAGGAGATATAAAAAGCAGGGCTTAAAAAAAAATCAATCACTAAAACTACAAATCACAGAGACAGCAAAATGCAAACTTTTAATATTTGCATGTATACCGCCTATATAGCCCCGCAAAAATAAAAACAATTTATCAATAATTAAAAACACCGGATCTCAAAAAGCTGCAAACAGATGGAGAAGCATAAACAATAAAACAAATAAATAATAATAGTGTTGGTAAATTTAAGCATAAATCAGAAAAAAATAAGCTTTTTGGTATTTTTTGAAAATGGAGAGAGATGCAATGAGCTGCTTTCAAAGGGAAAACAGTCCCAATACCATACAGGCTGCTTCAGCTAAAGCTCAGTTGCCCACTAACTTCCAGCAGAATCCTTAGCTTGCTGGTGGTGACTACAGAAGCCATCAGCTAGATGTTCAATACAGGTCTGATCCTGTCCCCGTGGCAGGCAATTAAGACTCTTCCATTTCAGCAGATCAGCATCAGGGTCCAAGGGTCATTTGAAAATGTGCATCCTAGTCACAAAATACCGCATTGTAAGCCCAACAACGGCAGCTGAGTCAGACATTAGGCAGGGTCCATAAGGCTCCCTGAGCCCTTCCACAGCCACCCCTTTGGGGCTATGAATGGCAGAAGATCTGTAGAGGCTTTCCACTACCATATCTCCCCACCCAGCTGCCCGCTCTGTCTGCCAGAACCGCCCTCTGCCAGAAAGGATGTCTGACAGACAGGCTGTACATCAGACCAATGCACTCTCCCTGTATGATCCCTTCAGAGCTGTTTCTGCTCCTGTTCCAATGCAAAAGTGCCCTCAACAGTGGTGAATGAGGAGTCTGGATTTATGGATTTGTCTTCTTGCTCCAGTAACTGAGAGTTTTGCCCATGAACTCTTAAAAGGGGCAAGTTTGTGCATCTAGCTCAGAGATTTAAAAAAATAAATAGTGTGTTAAATGTAAGGAGAGCATCAAGCCCTGCTCCAAGCCTCATAATAAATGTACCTAAAAATAGAAACATGACAAGATAAGGAAGTGCAGTTCTAGGATAGATGATATCTGGTACAGGGGAAAGTTAAATTACAACTACAGGAGATATACGAGTCTTTGCTACAATACCATATTTACTCAAATAGAAGATGACCTTGATTATAAGACAACCAACCAATTACCAGATTCTACACATGGAAAAAGTATACATTTTTTTATAATTTTCCACATACAGAATCTAATTATTTGAGGTTTGCCTTGAATTTGTTCCCTTCTCACTGCTACAGCAGGGAAAATAAATCTGGGGGGTCCAATAGCCCTTTGTTTTCTGTTTCTCCCCAACTTCTTCCCCTGACAGCCCCTTCCCTATACTGTCAGACCCTGCTCTCCCTAAGCAAATGGAACTGAGGAATAAATTTGAAAATAATAACTTTGAAATTAAAAATGACTGTAGCAATTTTCATATAATACCCATACACTTAGTTCATCCAGAATTGATGCGTGTTATTTTTTTTTCTGCAAGATTTAATATATATGTTTCATAAAACCACTTCTGAACAGTGTTTTGGAACCTACTTATGTTTAACATAAACTGTGCACTGTATTAATGGTTGTCATGGGACCATGGTTGTCATGGGTGACTTCAATTACCCAGACATCTCGTGGGAGGATCGCTCAGCAAAATCTGAGCAGTCGCAGAGCTTCCTCTCGTGCGTGGATGACCTCTACCTGACTCAAGAAGTCTATGGGCCAACGAGAGGCAAAGCGCTGCTCGACCTGGTGCTGGCTACTGGGGAGGACCTAGTCGGCGACCTAGTGATCGATGGGAAGCTGGGTGACAGCGACCACGAGCTGATCACCTTCACCATCCTCCGAAAAGCTGGCTAGTCGGTCAGCAACACGCAAGTCCTTGACTTCAGGAAAGCCGACTTTGACAAGCTCAGGAGGCTTGTCAGTGAGGCCCTAAGGGACTGTGACCGCAGGGAGAGGGGAGTTCAAGAAGAGTGGTTGCTCCTCAAGGGAGCGATCCTCAATGCACAAACTAAGTCTATTCCATCTCGGAGGAAAGGCAGCAAGAGGGCACAGCAGCCCCCCTGGCTCTCCAGGGACCTAGCAGACCTCCTGAGGCTAAAAAGAAAGGCCTACAAAGGATGGAGGATGGGAGTCACCTCCAAAGAGGATTATTCTGCACTGGTCCAGTCCTGTAGGGAGCAGACCAGGAAAGCCAAGGCTGCAACTGAACTCCAGCTAGCTTTGAGCATCAAGGACAATAAAAAGTCCTTTTTCAGATATGTGGGGAGCCGGAGGAAAAGCAGGGGCAACGTTGGACCCCTGCTGAACCAGATGGGGCAACTGACAACTGACGCCCAGGAAAAAGCCAACCTATTAAATAGGTACTTTGCGTCAGTCTTTCATCAGCCCCATGGGACGCCTGTGCCTGCTACAGGGCCGGGAAGTCCGGGTGAGGGTGATCCCCTGCCCTCCATTAATGCTGACTTTGTGAAGGAACATCTTGAGAAGCTGGATACCTTCAAGTCAGCCGGCCCTGACAATCTTCACCCCAGGGTACTCAAGGAGCTGGCGAGCATCATAGCCCAGCCTCTAGCGCGGATCTTTGAAAACTCTTGGCGCTCTGGTGTAGTCCCCGAAGACTGGAAGAAGGCCAACGTGGTGCCTATCTTCAAGAAAGGGAGGAAAGTGGATCCGGCTAACTATAGGCCCATCAGCCTGACTTCTATCCCGGGGAAGATCTTAGAAAACTTTATTAAGGAGGCCATCCTTAATGGACTGGCCGATGCCAACATCTTAAGGGATAGCCAGCACGGGTTTGTTGCGGGTAGGTCTTGCTTGACCAATCTCATTTCCTTCTACGACCAGGTGACCTATCACCTGGACAAGGGAGATGAGATTGATGTCATATATGTTGACTTCAAAAAAGCCTTCGATCTGGTGTCCCATGATCGTCTCTTGGAGAAACTGGCCAATTGTCGCCTTGGGTCCCCCACGATCCACTGGCTGGAAAATTGGCTCCGGGGTCGGACCCAGAGGGTAGTAATTGATGGAAGTCACTCATCGTGGTGTCCTGTGACCAGTGGGGTCCCCCAAGGCTCTGTCCTTGGACCCATACTGTTCAACATCTTCATTAACGATGTGGACACTGGAGTCAGAAGCGGACTGGCCAAGTTCGCCGATGACACCAAACTTTGGGGCAAAGCATCCACGCCAGAAGACAGGCGGGTGATCCAGGCTGACCTGGACAGGCTCAGCAAGTGGGCGGATGAGAATCTGATGGTGTTCAACGCCGATAAATGCAAGGTTCTCCACCTTCGGAAAAAAAACCTGCAGCATCCTTATAGGCTCGGCAGTGCTATGTTGGTTAGCACTATGGAAGAAAGAGACTTGGGGGTCATCATTGACCACAAGATGAACATGAGCCTGCAATGTGATGCTGCGGCTAGTAAAGCGACCAAAACGCTGGCTTGCATCCATAGATGCTTCTCAAGCAAATCCCGGGACGTCATTCTCCCCCTGTACTCGGCCTTAGTGAGGCCGCAGCTGGAGTACTGCGTCCAGTTTTGGGCTCCACAATTCAAAAAGGATGTGGAGAAGCTTGAGAGAGTCCAGAGAAGAGCCACGCGCATGATCAGGGGTCAGGGAAGCAGACCCTACGATGACAGGCTGAGAGCCCTGGGGCTCTTTAGCCTGGAAAAGAGCAGGCTCAGGGGTGATCTGATGGCCACCTACAAGTTTATCAGGGGTGATCACCAGTATCTAGGGGAACGTTTGTTCACCAGAGCGCCCCAAGGGATGACGAGGACGAATGGTCACAAACTACTACAAGATCGTTTCAGGCTGGACATAAGGAAGAATTTCTTTACTGTCCGAGTCCCCAAGGTCTGGAACAGCCTGCCGCCGGAGGTTGTTCAAGAGCCTTCATTGAACACCTTCAAGATGAAACTGGATGCTTATCTTGCTGGGATCCTATGACCCCAGCTGACGTCCTGCCCTTTGGGCGGGGGGCTGGACTCGATGATCTTCCGAGGTCCCTTCCAGCCCTAATGTCTATGAAATCTATTAAATTAATCCAAAGCCAAAATGCTCATGATTTACCACAGTTCACTAAGCTAAGCCCCACAAGAGTCAACAGCATTTCAAGTCATGGTGATCCACAACATTGTACACAGTTCACCCAGAATCCCTCTGTCATGTCCTCTCTCAGCCTGGTACATATGATTAGTGTGGTCCCATCTCCATAGTGATCCCACAGATTAGCAGTGTACAATTCTCCAGATAACCACCTGCCCCAAAGAATCCATTTGCTAATTAGCCCCCACTCATGACTAGAACAAGGTGTTCTTGCCATGAGTCCTGAAGTCCTCCAAAAAATTATATGCAGATGGGTCGCAGAGCAACCTGGTCTGACTTCACCTTGTGGAGGGCAGGGCCACACTAATCATATGCGCTAGGCTGAGAAGGGAGGCAACAGAGAGAACAATACTGTGGTTCCCCAAGACTTGAAAGAATCCACAATGAGAGGGATTGCATTTAATGGGCTAGGCATTAGCATATGTGTTATTCATATGGGTTGTACTGACCTATGTTTGTGGTAGGTTTCCATCAGCATCTTGGCCTTTTTGGATATCTATGTGGAGTACATCACAGGATAGCACCAGTACATGGACCCCAGCTGACCGCTGACCAGAAGCAATGCAGAGGGGACCACCTTAATCCCCGCCCACCCCACAACCACCACCACTGCTGCTACACTTAAAGGATTAAAAGGACTTTCTAAATCTTGGACTCTTCCCTACCCCCACAACTGTATCCTGCATCTCTCTATTTGTAACTCTATGGGTGCCTATAAACCACCTCCCTACTCAAATGCAGTATTGTTTGCAGGGTCTTTTATATACTCTTTGTTACGTTAGCATTGCGCCCCCTTCCCCCTTTTTTCCCCTTTCCCACCCCCTCACCCTTGAACTCAGTTGGCTTCATGATTCTTGTGTAACTTGGTTGTGTTCACACCCCTACTACCACCCTTTACCATGTAGGCTAGGGCTATGCGAAGCTTCAGGTGGTGATTCAATTCAGAGGAGATTCAACCTGATTCGGTGGCCGATCTCTGAATCTGAATCAAATCAGGGGACCAATTTAAAGGTCCAAATTGATTCAAAGCTGCAGCAAGGAGCTGCAGCCACTCCAAGCTGGTAAGTACTAGGGGCAGGGAGAGGGAGCCTGGGGGAGGGGGGAGGGGACCATGGGGGGACCCCTGCCAGCCCCCCAACCCCCCCACTTCCCCCCCCCAGCTCAGTACTTTAAAGAAAAGCCCCAGTACTCCCTGGGTGCTGCTGGGTGGGGGGGGGGGATCCCTGCTGCCCCCACTGGCCCATGCTGCGTGTGGGGCTCTGCCACTTTTACAAGTGCCGGGAGCTGGGGCAGTCATTGCCGGGCTGGGAGAGTGGGTGGGGGATGGGCCTGGCCTGGCTGATTTGGAGATTCGGCTGCTGCTGAATCTCTGAATCAGATTCAGCCAAATGAAACTGGGACAGTGGTTCAAATCACCAAATTGAATCACTGTCCCCCGAATCGGACAAATCTGAAGTGAATACTAGCCGCTTCACACAGGCCTAATGTAGGCCCTCGCTCAGGTCCTTTGTATTTCCTTATGCCTCAAAATTTTGTCATCCTGACCTTTAACATTTTCTGGCACCAAGGGAAGGTTTTCAGGGCTGGCTCTGGCCCTCCCAGTGCCAGCCTGGTATTGCAGTACCTTCAAGCCCAGTGCCAGTTCCCTGCAGAAGGAACAGCACCCATTCATTTGTTTTTTTAAGGGCCACACAAAAAAAGGTTCCCATAAGCATGTTTGCTCAGTGTGGGCAATGTTTTATAGTTATGCTCAATGTTACCTGCATTTAATCAACTTCATAGTTGGTTTCCATTACTGAGTGCATGCTATTTTTGGCAGCAATTTAACGATAGACAATGTATTTAGTGAGTTTTCCTTGTCTGCAATTATAAGATGAGGAGCTTTTTCCCCTATGCCAAATGGAAGAAAAACCCTTGTCTTGTATTTGAATAAATATGGTATTACCTATTGCAGAACAATAATATTAACTGTAGCACCCCTCCCTGACAAAAGGCTCCCACCCCCACACCAATGTGCAAAGGAAAATCAATACCTGAAATTCCTGTCTAAAAAGAGAAATTTTGTTTTTACTGCAGTGATTTTGTCTAATAGGGTTGGACAGGGTAGGGTATAGATCTTGTTAAAGGGATCTGATCCTGCTATCCCCTTCCTCACCGAAGGAACTCCAGTGATATGAATGGGATTGTTTCTTGGAGTAAGAACTGAAGCACTAGTCCCTTGAAAACTAAGTAGAATTCTAGGTTGAAAGAAGTAAATTCATGGTAACTTTCAACTACTATTTATTTTCACAAGATACTGTCTGGTGTCTCATTCCTATCTCAGTTAAATCAGTTTTGTACTGAAGTAACTCCAAAGTAAGTCCACTGACATTAACAGAAACACCTCTGAAGTTGTTTGCAAGTGTTAAGCAGGAGCAGACCAAGCATTAAAATAACAATTAAATATATCTTCCCTCCTTTCACATCCCGTTCAATCCTATTGGGCCAAATTACAGCCTCAGGCTGGAAGTCAGTAATGAACTAGAAATCCTTAACAAAAGAAGGAGCAGAGAGCAATTTCCATTTTCGATTCCTACTTCGATTAAACATGTGCAGTCTGCTCTGCTCTTCATTAACAGGGCCTTGCTGGGATGGAAAATATTAGTTAAAAAATCTGAAAGAGAATTATTGAGTAAGGTGTCAAATCCTACAGTGATTTTTACACTTGGTTGCCACTGAGTTTAGGTAAACATCCAACACAAGCAATGAGCCTTTTGCTAGAGAAGGAGATAAAATGTGAATAGCAAACATAAAGGTATTAGTTTTCAAAAATACAGTGGGTGCCTAATCTGTGTCTAAACCAAAAGCGTGGTCACAAGTAAGTATGCACATCAGTGCATGCAGAACCGGTAACAGCGTGCGTAAATTTAATGAGGCAGGAAGAAAAGCCTCTAGTCTGTGATTAAACATGGAACTCCAGAATACTTTCATCCTTTAAAAGGAATCATGAAATAGGATATGGAAACTGAGGGTGCCTGCGGACATGCGGGGAGGCTGCTTTGACACGCTGTAAGTACAGTGCATCAGAGCAGACTCAATTAATCAAGTCTGCTGGATCATGCTAGTGACTGTGCCTCCAGCAGCCTCCACATCTCATGTATCAGCATCCCCACACTTCAAAATGGTGGCAGGTACTTTAACTAATGCTTGTTTGACAAGCTTAAGTTAAAGCACCCCCGCCACCATTTTGAAGCGCGGGGATGCTGATACATGAGATGCTGCGGGTGCTTTAATTACAGCAACTCTCGGAGTTGCTCTAATTAAAGAACTCCCCTTCCTGAAGCATGTGTAAAAATGCCCTGAGTTTCTGGTCTCAGCTGTTCTAGAATGGGCAACCTTCCCCAAGCAGAGAGGAGGTGCTGCCCCTTGGACATATATGAAGGGGCCAAATTCACTGGCCCTACCACACCTCCACTTACTCTTCCTGCAATGCACAAACTCAGTGCAGTCTATGTAGCAGATAGTGGAACTCAGATCAGAATGGTTTGTATGCCTTGTGTTGATGCTGTAAAGCATTTTTCTTTCTATGGAATGTGATATATAAACAATATTACAAGGGTTGACCTAATTGATGTCACTTCAAAAGATGTTAACTGGTGATCACTAATGTATTAGCATGGGCAGTTCCAGGACTTACTAAAGAGGGGTGCAACACACCATCCTTAAGAGCATTGGGGTGAGACATGGCTGGAGTCTCCAGACTGGTAAGGACACCAGGAAGCCAGGCAGGAAGCAGAGACACAAAGGGCGGGGGGGCAGGAAGAAGGATGCCCACCATTGCCACCACTGTTTCCAGCTGACCTGGGAGCTGGAGGAGCCCAGAGCCATTCCTCCATCCAGGGGTTGTGCAGAGTAGTTTTTGGAGGAGCCTGGCTTAGCCAGGGACAGCAGCAGTGGCAGCACACAGGTTCTTCCTTCCAGCACCTGCTCCTGAAAAGTGAAGGGTGCTTTCTGGGGAGGGAGCAGTCACTGGAAGGAGGAATCTGTGCACCACCAACACTGTTGCCAGCCAAGCCCAGTACTCCCTGCAGTGGGAGGCAGGTTCATCCTCCCATTGTCTGCTCCTGGCCTGTGGGGATCATGGAGGGAAGGACAGTCACTGCTGTCTCTTGCTAAGTTTGGCACCCCATGCAGCCACAGCACAAGGCTAAAGCAAAGCAGAAGTGGCTCTGGGGCTTCCCCTGCACCCAGGTCAGCCAGGGACAGCAGTGGTGCAACAACACAGTGCCACCCCCGCTCCCGATTCCCACCCCATGAAAATGTATAGCATCAGTAACATGATTGCTAATAGAAAAATTGTTAGGTACTGGACAACAGTTAAAAAACTTAACGTAAGCAAGTTGCACGCTGGTTTAGGTAAAGAATAGGATTACCATACATCCAGGTTTTCTCACACATGTCCTCTTTTTTGATCCCCTGTCCTCCTGTCTGGGCAGGTTTTTAAAATGCAAGCAAATGTCCGAGTTTTTGCTCTACCTCTGCTTTTCCCACAAACTTGCAGCTTGGCTGCTTGGGGCTTGGAGCAGCAGGGAAGGTGATTGGTTGTCAGGGGATCACGTGCTCCATGTGTGGACCGTGGCAGCTGCTCCCAGGTAAGAGACAGAGATGCAAAGAGTAAGTGTGTGTGTGCAGGTGTGCAAGCTGCATGGGGAGCAGGGCTGGGGGGGCAGGGGCTGCGGGTTGGGAGTAAGGAGCACCATCAGGGCTGGTGGGGGACTGTGGGTTAGGAGGGAGGGCACAGGCATATCACGCCCCCCCTCCCTCCAGAATCATATACCCCTTCCTCCCCTTTCCCACCCCCCGCCCCCAGGTATCCTTTCTTTTGATACTGGAAATATGGTAACCCTAGTAAAGAAATTTCAGTACCAAGAGTTACTCAACGGCAAAATGTTAATGCTGAAGGGGTTATCAAAGTGTACTATCCTGTGTTTTGTCATAAGTAATTAAAAAGTTGAAGTAAATTACTACTTTCACATTTGTTTTCCTTATTCTTGAACCCCGACCCTACTGTATAAACAACTTTTTATCTTTTTGTCTGTATTACCTTCACGCTCAAACACCTTTTCTCACCTACACCATCTCTCTCTCCTTCCCTTTCTTGAAAAATGAGGAAAACCCACACTTTACTTCCAAACTTTAGCATTACAGGGAGGAAAATAAGCATGTACTTACAACCAGAGAGAGTTTCTCCCTTGTGTGATAACTCCAGTGAACTTTGTTAGCCTTCGAGCATCTACTTCAATCCATTGATACGGGTCATTTCGTCCTGCACACCAAGCACCATCATAAAAATCATTTTCGTTAACACCTGCCTGAAAAGAAGGCAAAGCTGTCTTCATAAATCAGTATCAATAAACTCAAAACCTTTCATGGCACAAAATAAAAGAACACAAAATCATCACTCATTTACTTCTTCCTTTGCTCACACAGATGTTCTAACAGTCCATGGAGAACCCTCTCTCAAGAACTGTATAGATTGGCCAAGATATTTTATTTCCCAAAGTGGAAAAAGTATTTTAAAGTCACTTTAAAAGATAAGTTCTAGAAATATAAATATAATATACAGTCGATGGGCCTGATTTTGAACAGAGCTTCAATCCAACTTGTGTTTCTGTGCTTTCAAGTAAATAAATTTATCCAGCCCAAATTATCCATTTGGTCTTCTGAGCTGTAAGGCCATGCACTCCCTGATATACTGAGACATCTGAAGACTGCCCCATTATGTAGCCCTGCCTCATTTTTTCACCCACAAGGAGTTACAGAGCATACAGAACCCATGAAACTGGGACCTGCATTTTCCTGTATTCTGACTCTCCATCTTCAGGAATATTCAGGATTCACAGCTAGTCAGAATCAGCTCAAATTATAACTCAGGAACACCCATCTCTCAGTCTTGCTCATAAACCACTAGACCCTCACAGGTATCTTAGTAGGTCAGTAAACAATAAATATGCAGTCTTCCCAACATTTTCAGAGGAGGAAAAGCTACAAGGTATCTTGACCAACAGAACAAATTGTTTGGAATCCAAATGAATGCAACTGAATTTGAGGAAACTGCAATCAAGCGGGAGCTGAGCACAGGCCATTTCCTGGGAAGTTATGACTAGTGGCAGTATAATTATGGGTGGAGGAATGGTAAGAGCCATTAACTTCACTTCATCATTAATCCCCTGTAATTCCCCTTGCCCTGAGGTGGCTGTTTCTATTAGAAAGTGCAGAAGCTTGATCCACAGCAACTACATGTGCTTGTTAATGTTTTTAAACATTTTATTTGCTGTGTTTTTTAGAAGTTATAAAATGCCTTTCATTACTGCCTTGGCAGTTCTAAGCACTATTCACAAGTAATTTGAGAGAGTTGGTATCTCCCAAGCATACACGAAGAGCCACATGGGAATATTTTGTAAATATATAAGTAAATGTGGTAAAACATATGGATTGTTTTTTTCAGTGATCTAGCTTCTTTTGGTGTACATGTGTATTACATGTATGGAATATTTCTAGAAAAGAAATGCCTGATGTTGAGCTAACCTCAACCTTCAGGACACATACCACTGACCATTTGCTGATTGGCTCCCTCCACAAAATAAGCCTAGTAGTATCTGGTTTGTCTTGCTACGAAGACTGCATTTGCAGTCAGTGGAAGCACTGAAATAAAATATCAACCTGAAATAGAGATAGGTCCTAAGAAGAAAACTTCTAGAACTTGCAAGAGCATTTGACTGAAGTCCTTGGTTCAGAATGAGGTCATTGTTTTGCCAATTTATCTGTTGACGAGGAGAAAAAGCTGACCTCTAAAGTACTGTAGCACAAAAAGAGAAAGGGGGAGAGAGAAGAAATAGTGAAATGAGAGCTGTCTCATTTCCATAAAGCACCGAAGCACATGCTTAAGTCCCAGTAGTTTCAATGGGGCTAGGAACAGAAGTTACACGTAAACCGGTTTAAGTGACCAGAAACTGATTTAAACCTATAACAGAACATAAGTTCAGTGCACATAAGCCAGTTTCAAAATGACTGAAACTAGTTTAAGATAAACCTGGTTGAATGTAGTATGAGACTTAACTGATTTAGGTCAAACTATTTTATGAAACTTCTGTCCAGGTCCAAATTAAATCAGAGTTCCCCAGCATCCAGCATGCTTTGCAGCCCTGGGCTGTGCTGTACTGTCTGCTCCAGACAGCAGGGCTGGCCCTGCCCCTCTGCTCCCTAAATGGACCAGTGAAGGCTGGCTCACTGGCTCCCTCAGGCAAACCCCTACTAGGGGCTGGGATGGGGGGGGGGAAGGGGGGGTTAAACTTCCCTTCCCCCGAGTATGGAGCTCTCCTGACCTGTTTACTTAGGGCTGCCTGTGATTGTAGACTACAAGTCCCAGAGGCACCTGGAAGCAGGAAAAGGGAGTGATGAGGAATCCTGAAGAGTCCTGCTGCTATGAGTCTGGACTGCAAACCCCAGAAACCTCAGGGGTAGCAGGAAGAAGAAGCAAACACACAGGCCATGAGTGCTTTAGTGCCCGCCAGCTTCTGGGTTGAGCCACTGCAGGCATGTGGCTGCATTTCCTGAATCAAAAGTGAATGTCTGTTCATTTGCTTATTGGTTCAATTATTGTAGCTTAGACTAACCTGCAAAAACTGAAACAATTCAGCCTCAGGCTTTTTGACTGTCTGTACTTAGCCTGGGAGTTAATTATATGGTAAAAGTTAAGCACATGCTGAAGTGGTTTAACTGCAACATGGCCAAAGGACAGAACATAAGGATGAAACCTGTATTCTGGGGTTTTTTGTTTGTTTGTTTTATGCTTGCTTTCACTCTTCTCAGGCTAAAAGAATATATTTTTACCATGTGTTTTACCAACATGTTGTTTGCTGCTGTTTAATAATAATTTTCCTAGAGAAAAATCTCAATAAACCCTTTTGTTTTAAATTTCTTTTTAATGTCAGGAGTACTTTAATATGTTTCAAAAAAGTATTTTAAGTTTTTGAATAGGCAGTCTTTGGCTGCCTTTCAGTATTGTTTCTATAAATTGCTTCTGTTCTTAATCAAGCTTTTTGCAGACTAAATTGTTCTTAAATCTTTTTGAGAATTTTAATTTAAATGCCTTATTATAAACATAAATTCACTATTATCAAATATTAAACAAAGAATATGGATCAAATATCAAAATATACTCTTCCCAAAAAGCTGTTTCCATCCGTTTAAAATAATATTTATTCAAGGGAATTACAGAACTAGAATTGTGATACAATTGCCAAAAGGGAAATATTTTTAATGTACTTTAAGGCATTTGATGCAGTCAGTTTACAACTAGGATAATGAAAACTTTAATGAAAGCATGAAATAAGATGGACTAAAAATGCAGCAAAGAATTCAGTCAGATTTCATTTATGCTGGGCATTTTAGTTTTTAGTAAATTTTGTGTCAAACCACATGATCTTCATTGTCAAGAGAGATCAAACACCTGAATCTTGACTGATGTAGATGTTTATTACAGGACGATATCCCCAAATCTAAATGGTTCTTAAATTTGCAATCTAAACTTTTCTGAATTCCAGGTTCTTTGGCACCAGACTTTGTTATATGCCATAAGGGAGAGAGGTTTGCAATACAAGATAAGATGAGAACCTTTGGGTGGAGCTGAAGTTTGTTTTGAAAGTTTTGGTTGTTCCCTACCTGCTTAAAAGTATTGTTGTTCCTGGATCCCATATGCCTTAAATCAGGTGTGTCAAACTCATTTGGTCCTACATGCAAGGCCAGTCTACAGGCTGGATCTGGCCAACTGATAGGCCCCAACCACTAGATAGGGTGACCATTAGTCCTTTTCATACTGGACCATCCTGTTTTTAAACCTTTTGTCCCCTGTCTGTTCTTCAGTGAGGAGCAGACTGCAGAAAATCCCGTTTTTCAGTTCACTGGTGGAAATGCATGTCAAACATTTGTCCTCACAATTTTATTGGCTGCGATTAGAGGTACGGCAGTGCACAGCCAGCAGGATCAGGTTTCCAAGTCAGCTAGGGAGGGAGGGAAGGATGGAGGTGGGGGGATCCAGAGGCTAGTCCCTCTGCACCTGTGTGAGGAGCCATGGCTAAAGTGCATCTGCAGGCATGGCAAGAGCAGAGAGTGCACTGTTGCATGCCTGACCCTGGGCTGGGTATGTGTGAGGCCCTGGGAGCAGCTGAGCTTCCAGGGACAGGCACTTGGTCTGCACACTGCCTAACCTCCTCCCCCTCCCCCCAACATGGCCTTGACACAAGGTCATGGCTTTGAGAGCAGGCAGGTGGAGCACCATATTTGTATCACCAAACCAGCTCCACAAGCTTCATGCAATGCAAGAGGCCAGGACCAGCATGGGCCGCATGCTCCGGGTCAGACTGAGAACAATGGGCCAGATTGTAGGGCTCCACAGGCTAGATTCAGCCCACAAATTGTATCTTTAACACCCATGCCTTAAATGAATGAACTCCCATTTACTTCACTCAGAGCAAGGACAGAACCTGGATTTTACTTCCATTGTTTCCATTGTTTCTGTGCTGTACCTTAGACATGTCATTTAATTTCCCTAGGTGTAAAATGGGAATAACAGGGTTTATGTATCATTGGAAAGCATTTTGAGGTGCGCAGATCACATGGTCTGTAAGAGCATAAATATTATTTTACTGTCTATTCTAAATATTAGCCAGATATACATTTTGAGCTAAATTTTAAAAAATGCCCTCTACAATTGAACCTAAAACCATGAAAAACAACGAAAAATAATTTGCGGGCACAACTAAAAGAATGTCAGCTTCTCGTGCCCTGAATATCAGGTTTCTTTAGTTCATCTGATGGAAGTTGAATTTCAAACAAGCATTGTAGGTATAAAAGATTATTTCAACAGTGTATGGGTGTTAATTTAGAAGGCAGGCCAAAGACTCATTTCAACTTCATCCTTTTTTTAAACATGGTACTCACAATCTTCCGATCTCCACTCATATTTATTATGCTTTTGTTCCCCAAAAAAACATATACAAGACAGAATAAATATTTGCCCATATTACAATCCAAATAGCCATTTTTGTATAGAGAAGGAAAACATGCAGCACTAAATGTGTTAAAAATAAAGGCAGAAATTTCAATCTTTCAGTGAAAACAATACCCAGTTGTTCAGCTGCAATACAAATAATTATATATCTATGTTTAACTTGTACTTAATTCCTAACAGGATGAGGACAACAGTAAGATCCCCTAAAGCAATAATTATTACACCACAGGGAGCCTGTAAATCTTAAATGGTTCAGGACTGTATTTTCAACCAGGTAATGTTTCATTTCCAGTAGTTACTGCCAACACAAAAGAGTAGAAGCATTGAAACTTCCACTCTGAGTTTTTTACAGCATATTTTTTATAAAGAGGTAATAAAGAAAGAAATACCAGCAACCCCCTTTTAGTTGCATGCATATGATTATAAAAGCACAACTCTGCTAGTCCACAGCATTGATTACAGTCCCTTAAGCAGGAAAATATGGAATGGAAAGGAAATATTGCCTTATATATTTATTTTATAATATAATAATGACTAATGATTTTTCTCAAGCCAGACAAAGCATCAGAATGTGATACTTTTCAGTGAGAATGAAGATACCTTACAACATGAACCTGTTGGTTTCACAGTAGGAGCAGCAGTAGTACCAATACTGCAGCTACCCCTTACTCTGGAAACTCATAACAAATATTCCTGCCTCAAAAGCTGTGTCCAGACAAGCACAGCTGTGCAGTATGTGGTGCTGAAGACACATCTGCAGTGCCACATTCTGCAAGTTCAGGTGTTCTCTACAATGCAATGGAGCAGCACAGGGGTGTGGGAGAGAGGATTTGACCCCTGGAAATCCAGGGGTCAAAAAAACCTGCAGAAAAATAAAAAGTTGAGAGGTACATGCAGGGGCAGTGTGCGCCCCTCAAAACCGGAGCCAGGTCAGCAGGAAACAGCCATACTTCAGCTGCTGGCCAGGCTCTAAGTGGCAAGATTGCCACTGCTGCAGTCCCAGGAGGTCCCCAAGACCCCAGGTAAGATTGCTGGGGCCAGCCTAGTGCTAGCCCCAGCCTCTCCTATCCCCCTGGCACAGCTTGCTCTGTGCCACAGGGCACATGGCACAGACATTCTCCAAGGACAACTAGTGGTAGTACAAGGTATGCTACTGCTAGTTGTCCCCAGGGAACCAAAAGTCCACGCTCATGAGGATGTGGCCAAAGAGTTAAGAAACTGAGTGCTTTTTGCAGTACTACCCTGTGTAAGAACAGGGTATCAGAATTCAGCCCAGAATTTACAGTGGATTGATGAAGAGTTGTTTTATGCAAGCTTTTGTCAGGCTTTAAATCTGGTGCTCATCTCCTTGCCCACTTATTAATAGCTTGGTCCTAGAACTGGCTGTAGAATAACATAAAGATTGAAGGCAAAATAAAAAGGGAGCCCTGGAAGTGATTACTTTAATGTAAAGTATTTTGGTGTTTCTTTCATCTGTTATATCCTATCCTTTTCGGAATAAAAATTTAAGCTGAGAAGTGATAATGTGAAACTAATCAATGAACTTCACATTCTACTTACTTCATAAGCTACTTTTAACATAAGTAAGAAAAATACTATAACCCTCCAAAGGCAGACAAAACTCTTGAGCTAGAGGTGATATCTTTTATTAGCCCAACTAAATAGTAGCAAAAAAAGTCTTTGTTTGCAAGCTTTTGGGTCTAAACACCCAAACCTACTGGAGCTTTGTCTTTGCCCAATCTACATATTCACAGAGTAACTCTTTCACAAATGAACTTTGAAACCCAGGGGAACTCCACCATCCTTTACGTCCCCCATGCAAGATGAAGGTTCTTTTCTAACTGGGAGAACTTTTACAATCTTTGACTTGCCTGTCGAAGGGTGTTCGGACCCCACAATACTTTTGAGTTGAGGTGGTGCCAATTACATGGGATGTGTCTATACTTATGAACCTGTTTAATGTTAGCAACATTACATCATGTAACGTCATATATTTGAACATAAAATGATTTTGTTTGATCTTATGGGAAAATAAATACAAGCCTTTAGGGGTAATAAGAAGATAGTCACCCCTTTGCAAAGGAAAACTACAGAGACCATTAAATACAGTCAAAACAGATCTTAAGTGGAACCTCACATGGTTCCTTCACCTAGGATTGAATTTCCTCCACTGTGTACATTACTGAACAGCTTCAAAACAATAACTAGCATTTGCTTAAATATAACTGTGAAATACCATTTGCCTTTCCATAGTATGAAGTAATGTATGTATTTGTACACTGATCAAAAATTACTGTGGATTTCATGACTGGCTCTGTAGTCTAACACCACCACATCAGGAAACAAGGATAAACATATTTTCTAACACTAAAAAGAGAGTGGTCTCTACTATGTAAAGTTCACCTCAGGCCAAAGGCCAGCAAAACTTCTATATACCACCTAAATTCCAATGAAACCTCAACAGGCCATAAGTGGTACCTGAGTGGTGCATAGTTCATGAACTGATTCTCTGTTCAGGGGTGAATCTCCTAAATTGACTCCTGCCTCAAATTGTAAGAGTTATCATCAGACTACAACTGATTTTATTCTTCATTCTCCATCCTCTTGGACAGTAATAATCAATTAATCTAAATTTCAAACTTACATATTCTGGAGGACCTACATTTGGTATTAGGTAAATTCCTATCTATCTATCTATCTATCTATCTATCTATCTATCTATCTATCTATCTATCTATCTATCTATCTATCTATCACACAGTAGGGCTGTGCGAAGCTTTGGTCCCTGATTCAATTCAATGGAAATGTGGCCCGATTTGGTGGCTGAATCTCCGAATCCAAATTGAATCAAAGGACCCTTTAATCTCTCTGAATCAGATCAGAACCCTCCAAACTGATTCAGAGAGATTTGGAAAGATTTGGTGATTTGGACATAGACACAGCTTTAAATGTTTTTTCTATATACTTCTAGGTAGCAGGGGCTCATGAGTGCTGTGATGCTGGGGCACCTGGAGCATCCCACAGGAGCACAGGAGGCTCTCTAGTGCACTTGACAGCAGACCAGGAAGTGGACCAGAAGCACTAATGGTCCATTTCCAGGTCCGCCAGGGAATGTGCAGGGGGGCCCCCCCATGCCCTCCACCCCAGCTTGGTGACTGGTGCCTCCTGGGTCTTGCGGGGGCAACCCAGGGTCCCCCTGCAGCTGATCACTGAGCTGGGGAGGTGTGCCCCCCCCCCCCAGCATGCTCCCCAGCAGACCCGTGTTCACTGCCAAGCACATGGAGGGGCCCCCCACACTCCTGTGGGATGCTCCATGCACCCCAGCATCACAGCGATCACGAGGTGTGCCTGCTACCTCAAGGTATGTAGAACAAACTTTTAAAGCTGTGTCTATGTCCGAATCACTGATTCTCTGAATCAGCATCAAATCTTCAGACTTGGATTTGGCTGAATCGAATCAGGGACAGTGATCCGAATCAACAAATTGAATCACTGTCCCTGATTGTAGTCGAATCCGAATCCAAATTGAATTGGGCCTGCTTCGCACACCCCTAATACATACACACACATACACACACACATTTAGTAAGTATAATTAAGACCTTTGAATTGCATTGGAATATATATATATTCCAATACAATTTAAAGGTCTTAATTATACTTACTAAATGTATATAACTAAATTTGAACATTCAAAACAAAGTGAAAAAAAATGTGCTCTGGAAAGAGAAATATAAACTGACTTGAATATCTTTTTAATTTTAGGGCAGTCCCAAAATGAGAAACCCCTGAAGGGGAAAAAAAGAAAAAGAAATGCTAAACTGCACTTTTTAACACACTGCCAATCACTGTCAGCACTCCAAGTGGTTGAGCCGGTATATGGGATTATTACATGGTTATCTGGAAGTTATAATGAAGAAGGTGTTCAATTTGAGGATTAGTAGCACTGTCTATCAGAGATAACATTTCAGTATGGAAATAAGCTGCACTTGAACAAGACAGAAAGATAAAGTACTATGATTAAAGACTGTTGCCGATTAGGTACTGCAGTGCCATTTATATATAAGCTTCCCAGAATAACAAGATCATAAAAGTATTTATATGAGAAAAAAATAAAAACATAAGTTTAACGTTTAAAAAATAAAGAGAATGTGTTATTCAGAATTAATTAAGATGGGATAAGGAAATGGCAACAGATACATGGAATAAAACTTAGTTTTTATCAGTATTATATTAGTAAAAAAATAATTTATTTTCTAAACTAAAATCTGAATTGAAGAATGAAGAACACAACTGAAATTATTACTGAAATAAAAAAAATGACTGGTCTTTGTGTTAAGTGACTGCGGAGATCACTGAGACCCTCAGGAGACAATCTAAAGTCTGTGATTCTGCCAAGATGAAAAAATAAGGTTTACATTGAAGGAAAATGGGGCCACTGTTCAAGAACTGGCATGAATATTATTTTTATAGCCAAGAGTACCTGGAGAACTGCTAGGAAATAGCAGATGAGATGGTGGCAGAAGGTCACTTGTTGGAAGCAAACTTTGGGCATTGGTTACAGGACTAAGATGAAAGAAAGAAAAGAATACAATGGTAAAATTTACTTTAGGGCCAGAAGCACTCCCAAATCCAGAGTATTGGAGATTAGAAGTCCAAACAATCAATCCAGTACAAGTTATGAAGATTCAATTTTACCTGAGTCCTTTTTGCCTCTGTGTAAGGGACATTATCCCTTCAAATATGTTCATGCTTAAAGATAATTTCAGACTTTAAATGCTAGTTGCCTCTTTGCACGGTGTACTGAAACTACGTTTGGTAAAATTGCCTTTATTTCACTTCATGGGCTGAAGGAAAGCGTCCTGGTGAACTTGAGTTTGGAAAGAATTCTACAACAGGAAAAGGATATATCCGAGGCTGGTGAAATATTTACAAGTGCTAACCAAAGAACATTCATCTCCCCTCAAAGCTATCTGAATCCTGGCTCTGCCTCATCACTAATTTCCAAGCTAAGGCAAGTATATTTCCCCTATTAGAAAAATTTGTGTGTTTTGTTTCATTGGTTACTAAACGTATACCTGGCTCACCACTGCAGGTTTATTCCAATATTTCCATTGACTTCAGTGGTCTTACATGAACACAGAACTAAATTAATTCAGTGGGCAATCAAGCTCATGATATAATACTTACCTTTGGTCTCAGTTTCAACAGTTTCAATCCTCTCTCCCACCAGTGCCCTGAAACCAGGTTTTTTTTACAATTCATTCATTTCCTAAGGGTGCGCACAAACATAACACTTAGACCTCAAGTTCTGTTTAAACCTCAAGCATCCAGATGTACAAGCCAGTCTAAAATGGTTTACACAGCCCAAGCAGTGTCAAGAGTACACCTGGATAATCAATTATTTTGACTGGTTCTCTGTGAACCAGTTCAGTGTTTTACATAAGGGCTAGTGTCAGGCTGGTCCTCTAGGCATCCCACGCTGTGCTGCTTCTCACCCCACCAACCCCCACATTACACCTGGCTGCTCTGGTACACAGCCACAACCACTACTGCTACAACCTCTATAGCCTGCACTTGGCTGCAGTGTTTCTGGCTGGGGGATCTAGAAGCAGCTCTCCCCGGCTTTTAAAGACCTGGACAGTTTCTTTCTTTTGATGCCAACTGACCACAGTTCTGTGTATCCCAGGCTTATTTGGTGCAGGAGGTGGCCAGGTGACCCTCTGCGTGCCCATGGGGGTATGGGCTCTGGAGGGCTGCCCAAGGCCTTCACTGCCACTAATGTAAGAAAGCTAACTCGTTAAAAACAGAGAGGGTCACCTGCAGGAGCCTCCAGGCATACAGAAACAGGGGTCCAGGCAGCATACCTCCACCAGGAGTAAATAAGCTCAGTTATGCTTATCTAAGTCTGGAATAAAAGAGATGACTTTCTAGGAAGTAAAAGTAACAAAACTAAGGAAAACCAAGAATGTGTACAAGTTGCCTCAGAACTGCTCTGTTTCTTGACAAAATTGTCATTGCCTGAGAAGAGAAGGTGGGCAGTAAGCAGCTTCACTTAAAAATGTGTTCTTAATTTACAGATCTCTTTCGTTGTAGGCGAAGCATAAAACAAAATAATCCTGCTTCTCAGACACCCTCCTAATGCTTCTCCTTTGTGCACTGCTAACGCATAGGGAAGAGCTTCCTCCTTCTACTCCACTCACCTTCTTTCCTTACAGAATGCCATTAGGATTTGAATTCTATGCACATCACTCTTGGAGCTTTTATAAACCAAGGAAAAAACCCTACAATTTCAGATCTATCCATCAACTCTACCCATTGCCATAATTTCAATATTTCCTTTTCATTTGAATAATGTGAGCTGACAAAGTAGTCAAAACCTATAACCATCCACTGGCACTGTGTGTACAACAATGCAACCGTGAGCCATTGCACCACTTAGAAAGAAAATTGATGTTACCTGAATATTAAGCCTTCCTCTGTGGGCCCCAAGGCCATATCGCTTTACTGTAGAAGCGTGGAGCTGGAAGTCAGTAATTTTTAATGTCTCCAGACCAAGAGGCGGACAGCCTGGAAAACAAAATTTTAATTAAAATGAGGGATAATATAAACAAACAGATATTCAAGTTTGTGTGTACACTTGTGTCAAGTAAGCCAGATCTTTGGCTGGTATGAATTAGCAGCAGGGCAGTCAATGAGATGGTGGCAATTCCAGAGAAATGCTGATTTATTCCAGCTGGAATCTGGCCCTTTAAGTTTTCCTTAATAGCTTTTGTTCCTCTTTGCCATACCCTTTCTTTTTCCACAGATATGCACAGTATTTCCTGTCAAGCGCTTGTCAGCACGAAATGCCAGCAGAATAGCCTTTTATTTTTCTCTCTTTTGGCATTTTCTTTCTGGTCTCTTGTTTTGATTTCTCCCGTTCCCTTTCCAAGCTACTGTATAACATTCTGTTTCTAATTAAAGCCTATCCTGGAGATTGCAGTCACACACACTTTGTACAGTGGCATCTGTTACAAAGGCCTGGGAGGCCACACTGCTGAGCCTTGTAGAAGTAATGACTAAGCACGAACAGAGCAAATTTGAAACACGGGGCCACCTCTCTAGGTGCCAAACTGTGCAGGATTTTGAACAAAGAAAAACTAAGGGCATTACCTTTCCAGCTGTCAGCACTGCAGCAAAATCCTGCCTTAAGGCCTTGCTTTAGAAGATAAGACTCCAGGATTCTACTATATCAGACAGGAAAAAATCTCATCTAAGAGTTTTGTCTGGCCCCTTTACCTCCGCACCAGGATATCTGAACCCGTCACAATCTCACCTGTTTATCTTCTCAGTGCCCCTGCCAGGCAGGGAAGTTCTGTTATCAAAACTCTTCGTCAGGCATGTAGGCACATGGAGATTAAGGGAGAATACCAAACTCTATACCATTAGATATGCTCAGAGCATATCTACCAGGTTGGGCTCAGAAGGCAGTTTAGGGGCATGGCCATGTAGTCTGTCAATCCTTAACAGCCTAAAGTGGGACAAAGATGCCTATATAGCATGAAGTGGTGTCTTTGAGTGTGTATACCTGCTCAATTATAGATATCTAAATCCATTTTTACCAGACAGTTTAGGTGTCTAAGGGGGGTTGGTAACATTTCTGTGAATCGCTCGCTCTAAATTCTACCTCAGCCTCATGTAAAGACCCAAGTACCTTTGTAAGTCTCAGCTTAAGCATGTAGCAGGCTTACTTTCAGAGCTTAGGTTGAATCCCAGGCTTGAGATCCTGCTGTTTTGATTGGTGGAGCTCATCGACCAATCAGGAGGCAGCAAGAGAAATAACATCACACCTTTTCTCTGAGGGGAGGGGGAGAAGAGCTCTCCTGGACCTGAGTGAAGACTGTAAACTGTCAGGTCCGGAAGACTTCAGGGGCATATAAAAGGAGCTGCATGCCCAGCACAAGGGCAGATGCGTCGGGGACTGAGAAGAGAGAAGAGTGGGACTTAGACGAGCTGAAGATTGCTGCTCAGCAAGGCAAAGCAGTAGCCCAGGAAGAGCCCCTGAAGGCTTCTGTCAACAGGGAGCAGGGGACGGCCCCAGCGGTTAGGTTCTCAGTGCACGGCGCACAGCATCCAGACCCTGAGAACTGCGTGAGGCAGCTCAGGTCTGCAACCTCTGGTGTGCGGCCAGAGTGACAGTGCACAGGCCAGGGCATGGAGCAGGACCTTTGGAGCCCCTAGGGTGGCTCAGGTCCTCAACCCCCAGAACGAGGCTGGGAGCTCAGTGCAGGAGGCGCTGCACAGAGGGTGAGAGATCCTGGGAGACGTTTGAGGTGGCTCAGGTCTACAGCTGCTGACACGGGGCAGCAGCTCAGTGCAGATGACACAGCCCAGAGGGTCTAGGAACAGATTGAGCCCCGGTGCTGCACAAAGCTGTCCAGGCCTCCAACCCCTAGCATAAGGCAAAGCATCCACTACACACAGTGGTGCCTGTGTCCCTAAGCCAGGACAGCAGCAGAGTCAGGCAGCAGGAAAACCCAGCAGGGACAGAGCTCGACCTGGAGAACAAGAAGCAACCCTCTGGGACTGCAAAGTAGTAGTAAGTTACCCTGGAGAGAGGGGTCCCCACAGGGGAGCCCTGTCTCCCCCCTCCCCCCCCTCAAACTGGGTGTGGTATATCTATATATATCTATATCTAGAGAGAGAGAGAGAGAGAGAGAGAGACCATACCCAGTCTATGTACATGTTTACAAAACAGTAAACCCTATAATGTATTACATGTAAACGTGTACATAGATATATAGATATATATATAGATATATATATAGATAGATATATCTTCTTACCCTTTAATGGTTTTGTTGTGATAATAAATCTGTATATAGTTAAGTAATTGATTGACTGGATCTGACTTTATAGGGGACCGAGGTGGCCACTGGGCTGTTGTGTCCCTCCACAGCACGCTGCCTTGCCAATAATTCCTTCAATTGGCGAGGGAAGTACAAACCCACGTACACCCGGGCTACAAGCGTTTTGTTCAAATTCACACAGGAAGCCTCTGGCAGAGCACAGAATGAACCAGGGTTTCATGTGTCCTAAACCAGAGCTCTAACAACTAAACCAGCCTTCCTGTCTGCTTTAATTTAGAGCCATGATGCAGGCTTAAAAAACACTAGAGACATCAGGGGATTGATAACATACCTCATAACATTAGAAATGGGCTTCAAGTCCACCTAGATCCCAGTTCACATGTAGATTTTGAAACAGCTCACCCAAGTTTCATGAGTGTTTCTATCAGAGTATCTGATCATCACACACAATTTTCTGCTATTATAAACACAGTGACAAAAATACATAAGGTTTCATGTGCTCTTACCTAATTCAGGCACAATTAGGTAAGAGCCCCCTGGAACAATGTCAGGCAGCTTAGTTGTATTTGCTGACCGTTAGAAAAAGGTTTGGAAACTTCATCAATGACAGAAGTAGCACCTGGTCTTACCAAAGTCAATGGCAAAACTCCTATTTGACTACAGGAGAGAGAGGCTGGCAAGTAGTATGAAGAAAACACAAAATAGTATTTGCAGTGGCAGGGCGGGATTAAGTACCAACAATGGCCTCAGTTATAAAGTGATAGCAAGGGACAGAATTGATGCAGACCCTGGTTGGAAAAGTTTTAATCCAATTCATGGAAACAATGAAAAGACAAGATACACTGGGAAAGCCAGAGGAAGGGATATCTTAGAGGCATTTTTGCTGCTGTTTAATTCTATTTGGGTATTTCAAAATTCATTGTGTCCTAAACAAGACATGTCTCAGGTTCCAACAGATTTCTATTGGGAGTAAATTACAGAGCTAAGAATCTATAATAAGAACTGTATTCCTTAGCTACACCGAAACCTTCCTCTGGACAGATTTAAATATCACGCTAAGGGGATAAACCTGCAAATTCTTCTGCACCTGAGAACATTTAGTCACATGAGCAGGACCAAGGCACTTGACTACCTAAAATTACTTGGGTATGTAAATGTTGGCAGCTGAAATGTTGAATGCTGGAAACTGCAGTAGAAGGGTAAAAAATTCACAGCATGCTCTCTTTATCCTCCCCCACAATATCTATTTGCTGCCACTATGCAAGACAGTAGGCCTGTGCGAGTAGGCAGCTCTTCAATCCGGCTGCTTTGGATGCCAGAGATTCGGCCATAGGGTATAATGGGGAATCAATGAAACATCTATAACTTTGTTTATTTTTGTCTGATTTGGATGAAACTTGGAGGGGTTTCAAAGCACCATGATACAAGTTTTGCCTGTCAGCAGCTAGAGCTGCAGGGCCCCAGAATCCAGAAGCCCTGCACCTATCTTCTGGACAGCTGGCAGGCTTCGTGGCTGCAGCAGGGGCTAGCAGTCCTGCACCTTTCACCCTGCTGCACCTTAACACACACAGTGTCACCCATGTCACGAATTTTGCTTCTCTGCAGGTGAAGCAGTGCAGTTTCCCCCAAACCCCTGCACTTATCTCCTTGAAACCTGGCAGGCTTCGTGGTCTCAGCAGGAGCCACCACCCCTGCAGTTTTCATCCCACTGCGCCATAACACACACAGGGTCATCTATATCACGAGTTTTGCCTGTCAGCAGCTTAAGGTGCAGTTTCCCCCAAACCCCTGTACCTTTCAACTTGAAACTTGGCAGGCTTTGTGGCTTCAGCAGGGGCTATCATCCCTGCAGTTTTGACCCCACTGTGGCTTAACACGTACACGTGACATAAGTTTTGCTTTCAAGAATTTGGGGTGCAGTTTTCCCCAAACCCCTACACCTATCTTCTTGAAACTTGGCAGATTTTGTGATCTTACCAGAAGCTACCATTTCTGCAGTTTTCACCCCCCTGTGGTGTAACACACACACGTGACATGAGTTTTGCTTTCTAGAATTTGGGGTGCAGTTCCCCCCAAACCCCTGCACCAATCTTTATGAAACTTGGTAGACTTTATGTTCTCTGCAGATTCAACCAGCCCTTCAAGGTTAATCCAAATTAGACAAAAAACAACAAAGTTATAGATATTCCATTGATTCCCCATTATACTCTACGGCCAGATCTCTGAAGCGGCTCCAAAGTTTTTCCAAAGAGGTTCGGAAGCTCCAAACTGCTTTGGAAAGCCTAAAGAAGCCAGCACTTCGATCTGGACATGCTGCTTTGGCGTCCAAAGCCTCAAATCTTCTCTGGATCCAAAGCATAGTCCGAAGCCTTGCAGAGCCCTACAAAACAGGCCTATTTGTTATGTAGGAAACAGTGAGCCTAGGTCCACCAAGAATACTTTCCTCAGTTAAGGAGACCACTACATACATAATAGCAGATTCCTTGGCACATCAAAACAGGAATGGGAATGACAGTCATTAGGTAATAATACATGTTCTCAGTAGGGGGACCAAGCAGAGCAGGGCCACTGCCCCTTGAACAATCCCAATGAATCTGTAAATGCTTCCTAGTAACAATCTGCCCAGAGACATGCATGGAGTAACAGGAATATGGCCCCACAGACACCCAGGTTCAACTCAGCCGGAGCCTTGTTCTTGGTCTGATAGATGGCAAATTTGGCTAAAGTCAGGAAAAGGTTCACCGATAGGTCCCAGGAGGGTAGTACATAAAAGAAAAGGTGCAGGGAAAACTGCAGCCAAAACCTAAGGGGGAGGTTCCTGAGGAGGCAGCGGAGGGGCTGTGGCCTGACACCCTCAAGATACCAAATAATCAGATAATATATAGCCATAGCTGCAAATTCTGAGCCTTTCTGATCGGTTACACATTTACTACAACCTGTATATGGATACAACCAGCCAACATTTCCAATTCTGTTGCATTACTAGTCAAGACATCATTCGGCACAACTTTTCTACACAGGTGCCTTTTAAGATAGGTTCAAATACATGTCATTCGCCTTCACTCTGCATTTGCAAGATTAAGACTTTCAGCACAACTTCTATTAGAATTTAGAGTGCATAGCTAACAGGGTGCTTCACTTTTCACTACTACTTATCGTATAACTTTGTAAATACACATTCTCAGAAATATAGATCAATTTAATCAATAGACAAAAATATATTGTATAGGGAAGGGAAACACTATCAGGTGCATCCACATGAGATGCTACATCGCCATAGTAAGGCACTATGGTGACAGTGTGTCGATGGGTACAAACCATGATGCTGCCTCTACACCACCATAGAAACACTCTCCCTTGCTATAGCGTTTTGCTACAGCTAACAGCAAAAAATGACCGGACATCGCCAGCATGGTGCAGTAACAGTCTGTGGGGGACCTGGCAGGTCCAGCGGAGTTGGCAGGGTTGGGGAGAGCTGGCAGGTCTTCAGGGGGAGGCAATGGGTCTGTGGGGGGAGAAGGGGTATCCAGCTGTTACTGCACCATCATTTAGTAATTCCTTCAGGGTAGTAACATAGTAACAATGGCACCATAGGGGCACATGTAGACAAGATGTGCACTGAAACTCATCTGCTCTACCTCAGTTGTTAATCTCTTTTTTTCACTGAGGCAATTTTTTCCATAAAGTACAAAATGTCTTTGTATATTTTGTTTTATTTAATAAAGATGCAATTTGGAAATTATTTCTCTTTTATTAGTCTTTTGGGGCAAAGCAACCAAATGGCTCTTTTACTTAAAATATACTTTCTATGAATGCTTGTTCCATATTCAGCTTTTTCAGCCAAAAATGGTGTGTTTTTGTTATTTATGCATATCTATCATTTTAAAGAATAGCATGTTTGATCACACTGAATTCCTACAAATAAGTCTCTCCCTGTCTAACTCTTCAACCCACACGGCTACTCCTATCTGCAAATGGAGAAATATCAGCCCTCTGTAGTCTAACACTTCCCTCAACATTTGGAAGCAGAATTTGCTCTATTCATTTTTTTATGATCCTAAATGTGTTTTTTTGTTCCTGGAGCTTTGTCCTGTTCAACTAGGTAAGAATCTTATGACACTTCAAAATGTTTATTATTTTGGAGTTTTTGTCATGCAGATACAGTCCAGGAAAGCTCAAACCAAGTCAAGACGCCACTGATATTTATTTGAGAAAGAATATTCCATACACAAATAACGCCTTTTTCGCTCTCTTTTTTCTCTTTGTCACTTCCACCTATGCATTTGAAACCTGATCTTGCATGACTGATGGCAACAGAAAAGCTCCTTCAGCTTTAAATGGGAGTTGGATCAGATCCTCATTAAGCTGAGTTTAAGTCCATCACAACTCTTGCAATACAACTGATTGCAGTTAACTAAGTGGAATGTCTGTGAATATTTAGAGCATGGGCTTGATCTTCAGCTATCCTGAATAACCACAACTCCCGTTGAGTCCAAGCACAATTGTGGGTACTTAGCACCTCTTACGAACAGGCCCATAACGCCAACTACTTTGGTATATCAAAAGACGTGCGCACCAAATCTTAACTTTAAACCAACAGCCTTCCCAGGATGATAAGGTGCATCTTGTAATAAATATGTTGTCATTGCAAGGATGGAAATCACATGAGGGATGTTTTGATCTGCTTGCTGTTCCTATTACCAGCAGCATACTATAATTTCAGTTGGTCCCTTCTGTAGATGGCAGCCCATAAGCTTACTGATTTGGTTACAGTCTTACTCCTTTTAGGGTATGCGCACAAGTTCATGGTACTCAGTCTATTATCACATGGCTATCTTTAAGCCAAGTGATTATAGATTAGGTATAGCATGTGTGTGCATTCGCTACTGCTGGGAACTGCACTGGGAGCACAAGTTAAGTAAGTTAGGGTGGCAGGGTGGGGGTGGGCCTAGCAGGTCTGTGGAGGACTCAGCAGGTCCAGTGGGTTGGCAGGATTGGGGAGAGCTGGCAGGTCTTCAGGGGAAGGAGGGGTGTCTGTCTGAGGGTAAGAGGGTCAGGGGGCTAAAAATAGCCCAGTTAAGACCTAGGGCTGCACTCCAAATGTACAAGACTTTTGTTAGGTCAGGCTAACCTGTTCTCAATCTAACTTAGTTCACCTCTTCAGGTAAGCTAATTTAGACCAGGTAGGCCATTTTTATTTTTTTTGCCCAATCTAACCCCCAAAAACATCTGTATAGATCAGCACTTAGATCAACCTAACCTTAGTTAGGTAAATCTAAGCGTAACATCTACACATGCCTGTAGTGACCCCCAAGCCCACTACAGACATTGCGCACTAATCTGCTAGTTTAATACAATCTTGCATACCATGGTGAAATTTTCCTTTGGCCAACCATACCAATAGTACTTCTACTTCTGTAGTGGTTTTAATGTCTGTTTGCAATTTCCTGCCCTGGCTACAGACAGGATATTCAGCTACTTAAGTGCATGGTTAACTTCAATGTTTCAGGAATATTGGTTGTAACCATGTTGGTCTAAAGGCATAGACAGACAAAAAAGATATTGCCTCTACCCCAAAAGTTATCAGACCAACTAAATAGTTGCAAATTTTTTTTCTTTTTTGCAAGCTTTTGGGCTGACACACCCTTCATCAGGCAAAGGAGAATTCAAAAATTGTAAAATCTTTCCTAGGTAGAAAAGAGACTTCTTTTTGCACAGGGGAACTTGGAGATGGCAGGGGTCCCCGGGATAGGAAAGCCAGTTTGTAAAAAAGCTGCTCTGTGAGCATGTAAATGAAGCCCAAACAAAGGCTGAAGCAGGCAGGTTACCTAGAGGTGTCAGATGGTAGGCAGGGTATTGAGTATGGCTTTTTTCTTGTTCATTTGAGAAGTTTTCATTTAAAAATGCCAAAAATACAATATCTTCCATGTTTCAGGGATACTGGTTGTAGCTGCGTTGGTCTAAAGGCATAGGCAGACAAAACTTTTCCGGTCAAGGCGGTATCTTTTATTTGACCAACTTCAAGTAACCTGAGATTAATAAGGCTACTCACACATTGAATGTTAAATAGTTGCTCCAGTGTTTTGCTGCATCACAACCTTAATCTTGAAGATTTCATTCCCAGTTTGTGAGCCAAACCTGTATCTCACTGAAATCAGTGTAAAGACTATGGCTAGGGACAGAACTCACACATAAACTGGTATAAGTGATTGGAAACCAGTTCAAATTTGTAACCCAACTGAAGTTCAGTGCACATAAACCACTTTCAAAATGGCCAAAACCAGTTTAAGATAAATCTGGATGGATGTAGTAACAGACATAACTGATTTAGGTTAAATCGGTTTATTGAACTTCTGTCCCAGATCCCCTCCATATTCAAGTTAACTCACAGTCCCCCAGCATCCCAGGATGCTTTGTACCTCCTCCACAAACCCCTCCACAGGATAGGTGGGCTAGCCTCGACTCAAACTGTCTTCTCCAGCCAAGCAGGGAGGCATGCTCTCCCACCCCCCAGCTTCCAGCCTGGGCCACTGCAGACATGAGGCTGCATTTCCAGAATCAAAAGTGAATGTCTGTTCACTTGCTTATCAGTTCAATCTATGTAGCTTAGACTAACCTATGATGATTGAATCAATTCAGCCTTGGGCTTTTTGACTGTCTACACTTAGCCTTTGTGTTTTTTTAATAGCTTTTTAAATATTTGAAACAAAGTGCACAGTTGAATATATTCTCAATGTGTATTTGTAAACATATTGTTCTGAAAGCTCTAACTGTCCACTTCCTCTGGCTCTTCACATGAAAGCTCATCATTTTATGTCTGTTATGTCACAGCCATTCTAATCAGGCAGTGAACATGAAAGGGCTTTTATCTGTGCTGCAACAGAAAAGCCAGTTTTCTGCCAAGCAGCTTTTTAACTAAGAATATGTTCCGATTGTTTTGTGTCATAAACATTGCCATGGACAGCCTTTGTGGGGGCTGGATGAAATGGAAAAACATTCTCCATTTAGTCTAAATAATTTGTTTTATTTATAGCCCTGGATCATTTGGGGGGAACATGTTATAGCTACATTCTGCGGTCTTGAGGATGCTCTCACGCAAGTGTGAAATTTTCACAGATGTTTATGACTCACATCATTTACTTGGTATGCTATTGTATCTTCTCTGAGGACCCAAATTCATTGAATTTGGCTATAGGGGGTTCTCCCTGTCTTTGTTCTTTACACACTATAATTCTCTTCTGCTCCCAGTTCAGACTACCGATCTCCCATAAGAGTTGCGTAGTAGCTAGGGTCAGGAGGGACCTGAACAGATCATCTAGCCTGACCCCCTGCCACAGGCAGGAATGAACACTGGGTTCACAAGACCCCAGACAGGTGATCATCCAACCTCCTCTTGAAGTTGCCCAAGGTAGGGGCGAGGACAAACCTATTCAACCTATTTAGTTGAAATACTGAAGGCAGAGGAAGGTACTTCAGGCACACACTTCACTTTTATTTCTTGTTTCTATAAAGCCATTCCCTGTGCACCAACAGAAAAGAGCAGGCTATTTGTGAGCTCATAACAAATCATATATATAGAAGGTGCAATACTGAGTTTATAGGTCCAGATCAAAGAAAGAGTAGGGGAATAAAGATACTCCATCTTAGGAGAGCACTGATTGCACCCTAATCTTCCAACAAAGCCATACAACTTTCTAACATGAGCAACAACCAAAGCATAAAGAATAAGACATTAGGGATTTTCTACATAAGAAAAAGGACATGTTTTGTAACCCAACATCCATTCCCTTTTTAGTATAAATTGCAAAATAAAAAATCCCTGCAAGTGTCTTGTAATTATAGACAGCAGTTTTGGTGTGACACATTCATTTTGTGCTAAACAGAGAGGGCTTGAGTCCACTGAAGTCAATATAAGTTTAATGAACTTCATAAAATTAAAATAATTATTTGTGGACAATGTTTTATTCATTAAATGCATCTTTTGACAAACCTTTTATGGCATTACATTTTAGACTCTGGACTGTTAATCAGTGTAGGTCACCTATGGCATTTAATTAAAACAGGTTTCAATGTTAAGCTTTTAAAATTTTTCTTTATCTTACACTTCCAAAAAACGTTCATTTAAAATATTAAGACCTGCCAAAAAAATTTACAGAACTTTTTTCTGACTTAGGAAAGTCTTTACAACCAACCATTATTTTTCATTAAAAGTTTCAGTTTCAACAAAGTGGAATTTTTTTTAATGGAAAAATATGTCACTGAAAAATGAGAAACCAGCTTTACTCCACAGTGACTTTTTTATAAAGTTTTCTCAAGGATTATGATGAGTGCATGTCCACCTAGTGCCTCAAGGTGATGGGAAAAGGACAGCCAGTAGTAACATTCCTATGTGAACAAGTCCTCTTTCTCAATGCTCTGCTAACATACCATGAGCTCTTTAGTGTCAGTGCTGCTTCAAGGCCTCCTTTTGGGCCATGGCAATGTAGCTCTAACTACTACAGAGTACTTTAAGACTGATGCCTTGCTTTTGTTTTTGTTCTTTCAAATGCTTGTTATTGGATCTCTGACCCTTCCCACAGTGCATGCATCTCCCTCAAGGATTCTTATAGGTGTTCACATCATCTGCAATCTATAAATCATTTCAGTGAGTCCCCGAGTAAATTAACACTGTAGTCAGAGGTGTCACTGCAGCTTGCAGAAGCTGTGATCAAGCTAGCACTGGTAAAAATAACAAAGAAGACATTTAATAACAACAATCTGACCCTCAACAGAAACTAGATTTCAGCTTTAGAGGTACATACTTGCTCACAGCAAAATCTGTGTCAAAGCAGCTCGATGGCTAGTGGCCATGCCTATTGCCTACAATGGTGATTCTCTGTGGTAGCACCTTCAAGCATGCTGCACTGCTCTAGGCAGACTGCCTCCTGAACTGCAAGCATCCTGGCAACCACTGTAGGCACCCTGAGAGCCCTAATTAACACTTCTGAATGACTGTGCCAATTATTCTGCCCCAAAGTAGTTAGCCCACCTGCAGCACCACACAGCTGCAAGTACGCTGGTTGTGGTTTGGGAGGCAGTCTGCCACAAGCAATGCAGCATGTTGGATGCTGTTGCTGCCCAGGATGAGAAGTTCACCACGTTACACAAGCAAGCTAGAGTGAAAAAGGACAAGTGAGTCTATGTTTGCTGCAATCATTCTTCCTGATGCCAATACAGAGATACCTCCAGTTTCTCTTGGTTTTGGCAATACCCTTCAGAAATCAGATAGCCAATTTAAGGGCCTTTTGTTCTATTCATCAGCAGCTTATCTGAATTCAGCCCAATATTTCTCTTTGAGTGCCTGTTTAGAAATTCTCACAGCAAGCCATCATCATCTTGGATTGCCTCGTTCTTGACACCTCATCCTCAACGAGAATGTCATCAGCTGAATGTCATGACTTGTTCACTTTACAGTGGAAAGCACCTGGGGCCAGATGGATAGCCATTGGCACTTATACCCAGCAGTATCTGCCTAAAAGTGGCAAAGTTGTTAGGGGGGCTGGTTTAATACACCAGAACCCATTTTTGAAGCTACAAAGAGTGAACCCTTTTACCTTGGACAAACTGGATAGCATTTTCAGTTCCTGGTAATGAAGAGTGACTTCTTTCCTGTTAAGTGATTTTAGACCAGTGTAGATCTTCCATGCATGCAGCTCACCCCAACGAAGACAGATACACTTCACGCTCCCTTTCTTCTCTATCTGATTACCTAGCACTGGTTATGATTTGGCCCTTTCAGCAATCAAAGCCCATTAAAAATAGTGCCACATGTTTTGCTTCACATAACAAATCTGCAGTTGCTGTTTGGGGCTACTGTATCTGGAATGACACCTTGATCAGAAATGGGCAAACAACATTTTTTCTTAATATTTCCACTGACACATTTCTCTAGGGAAAGTTACAGAAAAATACTCCCTAAAATCTAAGCTGGCCAAAAGATAGGTATACAATAAATATATATCATTGTTCTTTTTTTTTCGGTAGATTCTGTCTCCCTCTTCCCCTCTCTACCCTGTTTTTCAGTATCTTTGCATTTGTCATGCACTGTCGATCCCATTTTTAGCCCTTTGTTTTCACTGGAGTTTTCTTCTGTTTCTCTTTTCACCTTCTCACCTAAGCAAAAAGTGAATCCAATAATGACTCATAGTAGAGCCAAACTCTCTAAATCCGACAATAGCTGAGTAGGATTAAAATTCGGCAAAACAGTTTAGCCTGCACATGTTCTCACCAAAGAATACGTTTTTGGAAACAAATGTTCGCAGCTGCAGAGCACTTTTAAAATGGGTGATTGCACGAAAATTTAACCCTCATCTGATGAAGTATCAGACATGGGCATTGTCAGACAGAGCGCCTTAGAAAACCTGTGTACAGGTTCCCTGCAAGGGTTAATTTTCAGTGATTCTCCCTGCAGCTTGGAGGGACTGAGCTGGTGCTCACACAGGCAAGCACCAGCCCAGCCCCAACCCTGGAGCTGTCACAAAGGGAGACAGAGTATCCTCCCTCCAAAGCAGGGGAGGACACACCCCACTAGCTACCTCTGCAATAGTGGGTTTTTTTGTGTGGGGGTCAAGCCAGGCCCATGAGGTGGGGAGCTCCCTTCCCCCATAGCTCCCATGTAGATGGGTTTTTTTTACAGCAGCAGAGGCTGTGGCTCAAGATCTGGGGGGAGCAGGGGGAGCTGGGCTAGGCCTGTATAGAGAGGGGGGCTCCATTCCTTCCCCCGCCGGAGGCTCTTGATAGCAGCAGCCATTGCTGCCATGCCCTGAGCTGGGGCACAGGGAAAAGAAAATGAAGACCCCCATCTTGTGGGCCCACCCAGCTTCCCCCAAGCAGGGTAGATGGGGGGGCACATGGTGGGTGGGCTCTGCCCCCCATCAGCCTCTTTCCCCATCAGCCACTGCTGATAGTTGCCAGCAGGCAGTCTGGGCAGGGCTGGGGAGAGGAGCCGTCTGGCAGCTTCTGGAGTGCCCCCACCTGCTGGCCATGGCCAGTAGACAAAGGCTCTGAGCCCCTCCTATCCAACAGGTGAATGGCTGTTGGGTTCAGTGGTGCTCAAACTCATGGCTCTGTGTAAAGCACTATGAGTTAGAGTACCTCCCTGACAGGCACTTGTGTACATGCCCTCTATGCAGAGATGTAAGAGCAATTGAAACATATTTTGATGGTGCTTTAAACTGAGCCTTTCTTAACCCTTTTTCACCTGAGGGCTGTTGAATGTGGTGTCATATGACAACACAACCAACCACACTTAATTAGATGACCACACCCAAAGATCATGAAATCTGAGCAGGCTTGCATCCCCCTCTCGGGCTGTGCCTGGAGAACAAGGTACCGGAACATCTGCTGGGAAGAACAGTCAGCCAGGTCTGACCGCTCACATAGGTTCCTAGCCGGGACCTCTATCTAACCCAGGAGGTGCACAGCCCCACCAGGGGAGATGCCTTGTTGGATCTGGTCCTGGCCATGGGTGACGACCTGGTGAGGGGTCTGCACGTGCTCGACCACCTGGGTGACAGCGATCATTGCCTGCTGGAATTCACCATCCAGCACAAGGTAGCAAAGGCCTACAGCAAGGCAGCAGCCCTGGACTTCAGGAGGACAGATTTCAATGAGGTAAGGAGAACAGTCGGGGAGGCACTGAGGTCCCAGAGGGGAGGGGAGTCGGGGGCCCAAGAAGAGTGGTCATTCCTTAAGGAGACAATCCTCCAAACCCAAAGAGAGGTAATCTCAACACGGATCAAAGGGACCAAGAGGGCGTAAAAGCCCCCATGGCTCATCAAAAGCATACGGGAACATCTCCTAGCTAAAAAGGAGGTGTACATCCAATGGAAGGGAGGAGCCATCAGCAGGGAGGACTATACCTCGGCTGCTCGGGCTTGTAGTGGGGCAGTCAGGAAGGCCAAGGCAGAGATGGAACTGGGACTAGCTACCCAGATCAAGGACAACAAGAAGTCCTTTTTTAAATACATAGGGGGTAAAAAAAAGGTACCGAGTAATGTGGGGCCTCTGCAGGACACGCTAGGAAATCTGGTTGTCACACCAGATGACAAAGCTAACCTATTTAACAGTGTTTTGCCTCCATTTTTCTGAGCAGGAACCGGGTCGCCTCCCCCACCAAGACCCCCATAGGACCCAGGGAAGGTGCACCCAGGCCTAGGGTCAGTGAGGACCTAGTCAGGGAACTTCTGGAGGGACTGGGCATATTTAAATCAGCAGGTCCTGATGATCTCCACCCCAGAGTGCTGAGGGAATTAGCAGAGGTCATTGCGGGACCCTTGGCATGGCTTTATGAGCACTCATGGTGCTCTGGGGTGGTGCCAGAGGACTGGAAAACAGCCAATGTGGTTCCCATTTTCAAAAAAGGGAGGAAGGAGGACCCAGGGAACTATAGGCCAATCAGTCTTACTTTAGTCCTGGGTAAGCTTTTTGAGACAATTATCCTGGTGCATGTCTGCGAGGGGCCAGCAGGGGAGATTATGCTTAGGGGCAACCAACATGGGTTCATTAGCGGCAGGTCCTGTCCGATCAACCTGGTGGTCTTCTATGACCACGTCACAAAATCCTTAGACGTAGGCGTAGCAGTGGACGTAGTCTTTCTGAACTTTAGGAAGGCCTTCGACACTGTCTCTCACCCCATTCTCATTAAAAAACTAGGAGACTGTGGCGTTGACACCCACACAGTCAAATGGGTCACTAGTTGGCTGGAGGGCCGCACCCAGAGGGTGGTGGTGGATGGGTCTTATTCGACCTGGAGGAATGTGGGCAGTGGGGTTCCACAGGGCTTGGTCCTTGGGCCCGCGCTGTTCAACATCTTCATCAGCGACTTGGATGGGGGTGTAAAAAGCACCCTGTTCAAATTCTCAGATGACAGTAAGATGTGGGGAGAAGTGGGCATGCTAGAAGGGAGGAATAAGCTGCAATCGGACCTAGACAGGTTACAGGGGTGGGCAGATGAGAACAGGATGGGTTTCAAAACTGACAAGTGCAAGGTGCTGCACCTGGGGAGGAAGAACCAGCAGCACACCTACAGGCTGGGGAACTCCCTTCTCATCAGTGCAGAGGCAGAAAAGGATCGTGGAGTCATTATTGATGCCAAAATAAACATGGGCCGACAGTGTGGGGACATGGTCAGGAAGGCCAACCGTACCTTGTCATGCATCCACAGATGCATCTCAAATAGGTCCAAGGAGGTGATCCTCTCCCTCTATGTGACACTGGTCAGGCTGCAGTTGGAGTACTGCGTCCAGTTCTGGGTGCCGCAGTTCAGGAGGGATGTGGACAACGTGGAGAGGGTCCAGAGGAGGGCCACCTGCATGATCCAGGGACAGCAGGGCAGGCCCTATGAGGAGAGGCTAAGGGACTTGAACCTGTTCAGCCTCCACAAGAGAAGGCTGAGAGGGGATCTAGTGGCCATTTACAAACTAGTCAGAGGGGACCAGCAGGCATTGGGAGAGTCCCTGTTCCCCCGAACACTACCAGGAGTGACTAGAAATAATGGTCACAAGCTGGACGAGGGTAGATTCAGGCTAGATATCAGGAGGCGCTACTTCACTGTCAGGGCGACTAGGATCTGGAACCAATTTCCAAGAGAAGTGGTGCTGGCTCCTACCCTGGGTGTCTTTAAGAGGAGGCTGGATGAACACCTAGCCGGGGGCGTTTGACCCCAGTACTCTTTCCTGCCATGGCAGGGGGTCGGACTTGATGATCTGCTCAGGTCCCTCCCGATCCTACCTACTATGAAACTACTGTTTTTTTAGTCTCAATTTGCGTTCTTTTTGAAAGGGCTGTTCGTAACCTGTTCTCTTTCTGTCTGCTAAATGCTGTGTACCAGATGGCATAACTGGGCACATCATTTGTTGAAAAGGTTGCTATATGGAGAATCTGCATCAGGGGAAATGTCTATTTTTTCTGTTTCCCTAGTTTAGGGAAAACTAGAGAGGAGTAAAAAATAAAATAAGGACTCTCTCACCCCTCTTACCTCATACCTGAAATTAAACCAAACATTTCTGAGATTCAGAAAAGTTCACTTAGGTTATTTATTCACTATTTTTCATGCGTTCATGTTTATACTCCTTTGCACTTCCAGGCTGCAGTCATCCTGGAAATACCAAAACAGCATATTTAGCACAGGGTTTTAGTGTTATTTCTGGCACTGCTAGAAGCTGGAATTTCCAGAAAGCCTATTCTCATGAGATATTTTGTCAAGTTTTAAGTATTGTGGTTAAACTTCAGATAATATATATCTTATGCACAGATATTTCTGAGCCTTCTGCTGCTTCCAGATAACTTGCCCATGAGATTATGTCATTTTTTATATGGCTAGGATAGGAGCCCCATGCAGCATACATCCACCCAATTGGCCTTAATAGGCACAAAAATGCCTCTGGGCTGCATTGTGTCTGAGCCAGGTGCAAGGGGAAAGGGCATAAAAAGTCTGTCTCCAATGTGTGGACCTAGTCTTTATACTGTATGTACAGAGAGCTCAAGAAGAGAGGTTCTAGATCTTCTCAAATGGGAAAGTCTGGGCAATTGCTATTTCCCCAAGCAGCCTATCCCATTGTTCTACTCCTGTGGTTTTCAAAGCCAAACAAACAGATGCATTTAGCTAAATCACCTTGGTAAAATATGTGGCAGACCATTTCCAAAAAAAAAAAAGTTAGGTGCAATGCCAAACTTTCAATGGAAGGGCATATTTCTTGAATATGCCAATGACTAAAGCATCTTTAAAAAAAACAAACAAATCTTTGAAATGCAGTGCAGAGCCAAAAAAATTCATGGAAGGAACACAGATGGTAGCTTTAGCAAAAAGTGACATCTTAACTCTGCCCATACCATGGAAAACTAGAAACCAATTTAAAAGGTTGCCCAGGGCAACAAGGACAACAGTAAAAATGGAAAACAGACTAGGGAACATGTCACAAACCCTATAAAATTTTGAAGCATTTGTGGGATGTCATACATGCTTTCTTGAGTTTGTTTTACTGATATATCATGTGTGATCTCAATGGAGATTACATTAAGCTATACTCAGTAAAGTCTCCACACAGGTACCTGCCTTAAAAGGTTTAGACAGCATGAGACAGGGTCATATGGTGCCAACTTTGAAGTGTTCAGAACCACTGCATTTGCAATGGTATATGCCTCAGCAAAATATTGTGCTCCTGTGTTGTCCAGAAGCTGTTATACTAAAAAGCTCAATACCATACTCAACAGGGCACTGAGACTCAGACTGCACAACTGACACGCACATAGATGTACTCCCTGTACTCTCAGACATTAGAACAAGAAGAAGACAGACCCTAACATCATTACTGACAAGAGAGGCAAGAGATGAAGAAAATCATATGCTCCATCAACTGTTAACTGGAGACCCAAATAGACTGAGGCTTTAAGAGCATCCAATATGGGTGTTAAATAGCCAGGTATACAGAGTCCTGTAGATGTGCTCTGAGGCATACTGTCTGCTCTTCTAGACAATGACAATTTACACTTTAGAAGAAGAGATCTCTAAGAATAACACTTGGCTATTCAGGATATTCAAAGAAGGGTATTTCTCACAGTGGGGAAATTAAGTGGATACACCTGAAAGGATGGAAATAGTCTCCTGGTGATAATTAGATCAAGAAAGTCATCTAGTCTGGTAAATATGCACCCTTCGTTGGGCAAGAAGTTATATGCACAGTATCGGCTCCCCAAGAATTCAATAGATGATGTATGTAAATGGCCAGGCAAGAAACCATATACTGCCTTTCCCATGAGGACAGGGGTTTGGCTTTAGTTTTCCCAGACATAGTTCCCTTTAGGCCCTCAGCCAGCATGCTGAGCATCCTGTCTGGCAGGAGAAGCAGCAGAAGTCCTGACAGAAGGGTCAGAGACAAAAGCTTTTTTCTAACCAGTTGAACTGGGTAGAAGCTGTCTTCCTGGGCTTAAGATGCAGGGTAACATCAGATTATCATTCTGGTATTTTCTTTTGTTTATTTATTCTTATGTTGCTGGCTATATCTCAGCACATTGTTACTGTTTCTTATGTTTGCTCTTGTCTTTTATAATAGATCTTTGTGGTTTTTTTAAATCATACTTATTGCCAGTGGTAACTGTGATCTCAGAACATCTGACTGACCAGAAGAAGGGGTGAGTATCATTTCTGAACATATGATCAGACAAGGGTATAATTCTTCTAGGTAACTGTAACACATCAGGTCCCAGGGGTGGCCGTGACACTAATGGTGGCTCCACAACCATGCCCTGATCCACCCCCTAGGGTGCCTTCCTACTTCGCCTACCACGTCTTGATGATGAACATAAACACTATATAAAAGGGAGGCCAGCCAAAGGCCTTTGCTAGGCCCCAGGTCACACTGGCCCCAGGCTGAGCCTCTAAAGCCTTATGGGCTAATTAAGTGGCTCCAAGACCTCCCCTTTACCACACCCCATACTTCACAGGTGTTACTGGTACCCTCTGTTGGGGCCTCAGCCTCCTCCCCTATAATATAGCTAGCCATTCTAGCCTAGGCCCACTGAATAGGATTTGGCTTCAAGGCACTAGCTCCCCTTGTTCCTTCTAAGCACTGAGCCTCTGACTCTTGTATGCCAGGCCGCTGGCCCCTCTATGGCTGCACCCCTCTTGGGCACCAGGCCCCTGGCCCCTCTGTGCTCACTAAGCATTCAAGCCCTGAGCCTGCCCCTGGCAGGGCTCAAGACAGTCAAGTGCTCCCCCCGCCACCCAGACACTAATGAGGCCTCCACCTCCCCTGTAGCCTCATCCACAAACCACTAGTTAACACAACATAAACACAAGTGCCTGGGGTATAACAAATAACAACATGTAGCAGCCTTCCACCCCTCACTAACCCAGCATCCTGGGCTCCCCTGGGCAGAAGCTCTTTTCCTGGTGGCAGCCAGGGAAAGACTGCCCTGTTGGACCCACCCCTGACCTTATATGCTCCCCTGGTGTTGCCTGCATCTAGTCATCTGACCACCTGCAGGTGTTGGCTAATTAACCCATTACCCCATTGCCCTGGTGCCCTGGGGCTACAGCACCCTGCCTACCTGCAAAGCTCCCTGGCTGGGCAACTTTTCCTCTTGAAGTATCGGAGAGCTGTGGGCTCTCTGTTACAGTAGCAAAATCCCTTGTGCTAAGAGCTGGTAAGACCTGGGTGAGTTGGGCAAGGCTGAGGAGCCACAGGCCAAGGAGTTGGCTTGTGGCACATCTTAGCCGGTTCTCTGGGGTCAAACAGCAGATGGCAGAGAGGCATTTGAGAATGAAGGGCACCCCTGAAGGTACGATAATACCTTGGGAGTGTCTTGATGCATCTGGGGCCAAGTTGTGTCACACTGAAAACAGACTAGGCAATACACCATCAAAATGACATTTAAATTAAACTTTTACAGCTCAAGCAACAACCAGAATTTCTATGGCCAGCTCCGCACTTTAAAGTTTTGTCCTATGTAACTGTCTCAATTAGGAATACGATTTTTACTCAAATTAAATAGTCATACTAATAAAAGCTCTATTGTGGACAGCTGTATTTGTTGACTTATAAGGTGACTTATACTAGTATAGATAGTTTCCTCCCAGTAGACAAACTGGTATTATTCCTTTTACAGATGCAGCTGCATCCACATGAAAGGAATTGTACTACATTGCGTATAACAGTATAAATTGGTACCTTTCTAAATGTCAACATCTAGCATTATTCAAGGGAGAATGGCATACAATTTCTATAATTCTATCAAAACCACTTAATGATTAATATACCTATAACAAAATCAAGGTCTCAATTTAAAGAAAAATCGCACTAAGGAGAAACAAAAGAGAACAATTGAATCTGCTTACCTTAATATCAGTATGCAGGCTTAAAGTGGAAAGTCTGTACTGCCATAGAAAACTGACATGACATTAAAACAATAAATTGTTTCTTAACTAGATAGCCAATGTCCAAACAAATAGAAATATGGAATGATCCCCCTTTATCAAGCATTTCCATTTGATTACTGCCCAAAACAGCCTTGGTTCCCTTTTTTTAAACTGCACCCAATCTTCAGCCATGCCAAGCACAAAGACCAGTTACAAACGTTACACTTTTACCAGTATAAGTGATTGGAAACCAGTCTATACCTGTAACAGAACAGAAGTTTGGCACAGGTAGGCTGGTTTAAAAATGGGAGAATCTGGTCTAAGCTTTGTCATCCCCCCCTACCACCACCACCAAAAGTGAATGGGTTTTCTGTTTGCTACCAATCTAAACTACACCGCTTAAAGAAAACTGTGTAACTTAGACCAATTCCACCTCAGGCTTTTTGAATGTCTGTTCTTAGCCAATAAGGTGAATTTAATTTATGTTTCCTCCAGAGTATTATTGAGTAATAGAACACTTCTCCACTTGGCTAACTGATACATATATAACTTGAGAAACTTCCAGTATTCTCAGTCCTGGGAACATAAATCTATCAAAAACTCCTCAAGCACTCCAGAAGACTCAGCATCTCGTGTGTCAGCATTCCCGCACTTACAAATGGCAGCAGGGGCACTTTAACTAAAGCTTGTCAAACAAGCTTTAGTTAAAGCTCCCCCACCACCATTTTTAAGTGTGGAGACACTGATACATGAAATGTCCCAGGCACTTTAATTATAACAGCTCTTGGAGCCGCTCTAATGAAAGCACCCCAACCCCCCGTTCCTGGAGCACATGTATATGTACCAAAGGATTTTGGCCCAGATCTAGAAGCATACCCCAAATATCTTGCTCGCTAATGGGTATTTTCATGGAAAAAATATAGGTAAGAGGACCCACCCTCCTCCATTACAGGTCACAGAGATAACACACAGTACCTGACTACAGTAGCCCTTGTAGCCAAATAAGTATAGGGCATATACACAAGTGATTTAAACTGGAATAGCTCAATTGATTTCACAGGAACTACTCTGATTATAAAACCTAAAGATCCGGCCCAGGATCATGATTGTAAATATATGGCAAAGGATGTTTAACCTTCATAGCACAAGTTTAGGCACTGACGTTCCTACATACTTTCTAAATTTGTCGTACTTAACTGCAAGTCCTAGACAGAGCTCAAAACTGTCTCCAGTTTTTGATCAATATTTTTAAATGAGATCTGCAAAGCACTCAGCTTTCTATCAAGTTCAAGCTCTGGCTAAGGCTAATTTGAATTTTTTCATACAACATACCCAAGAAAATATTTGTGCTGAACATGATACTGAAGGAGATGTGCTGCCATCCTCAGATGTAGCAGTTTAAGGCTTGAAAATATTTTCAAGGAGCAATAGGTTGCCTTCTCACGGCCATCCAGAAACCCTCAGACTATTATGATACTGGCCAAATGACATTTAATAATGAAAAACTGACCCTTAACAGAAACTAGATGCGTCTGCTGATTTGAAATGAGAAGTAGAGTCTTTTGTGTACAGGTCATTGGTTTGAATTCAATGTCAGTTAGTAATGTCTGAAATTCACTGCTCATTATCTGATGCGTCTGAGTGGCAATATAAAATGGATTTTCAGGCTTAGTTAGTAGGCCGGGCGGGGGGGATGGGGTGATCCCTGCTGCACCCCACTGCCCTACACTGCCCTAATCTGCCATGAGCCCCCATCCCCCGCCTGCTTTCCCAGTCCCCTCCCATGGCTGCCCCGCCCCGGCCCACCATCGGCTCTTTAAAAAAAAACCCCACTCACTGGCTTCTGCCAGGTAGAGGAGCAATCTCCCCTGCCCCCAGAAGCCCTGAGGCTGCTGCAGCAGCAGGTGAGTATGGGGCTTTTATTTTATTTTTTTTTTTAAAGAACCGGGAGCTGGGGCTAGGCAGGGCAGCCGGGGGGGCGGGGGTGCAGAAAAGTGGGCGGGGGTCATGGGGTGCTCAGGGGGGCTGGGGGAGCAGGCAGGGGATGGGGCCTGATGGGGGTCCCCCCATGGTTCCCTCCCCCTCCTCCAATTCCCCCCACCCCCTAGTTACCGGCACAAAGTCCAGATCCAGCTCCCTGCAGTGGCAAGTGGGAACTGCCCAGATGTCCGTAGCTTTCCAAATCTTTTTTTGAATCAGTTCAGAGAGCTTTGAATCAATGTGGACTTTTTTTATTGGTTTCCTGATTCAATTTGGATTCAGAGATTCGGCCACCAAATCAGGCCAAATCTCTTCCGATTCGAATCAGCACCCGAAGCTTCGCACAGCCCTATTAGTTAGGTAAAAAAATACATGATACAGAGGCTGACATCAGTCTGTACTGCCTGACAGCCAACAAGATGAGAGCCCCAGGACTTACTGAACATGGAGACTGATTGATCCTATTGCCTCTTCTATTCTCTCCAAGTCTGGATTGAGGCACTGCAGTTTCTCTCTTCACGGTAACCCTCTTAGTGGATATCGAATGATTACTGTTTTAAAAAGCACCTTGCAAAGGAAAAGGGATCTTAAAAGTTCAAGCATGGAGCAGACACAGGAATCTTCCATCTTAAGGTCATGGCAGGTCATAAATATTTTTACATGATGAGTATAGTAGCATGATGAATCCAAATGACTCCCACTTAACTCAACCACTTTGGACAGCCATGATTTTTATGGCCTATATGAATGTTTCCATTTAACAAGGAAAAGAGGAAAAGAGACTCCCAATCTACAGCAGGAATAAGCTAATTCTACAGGTGCGCTAGCTTTTGAATCCTCCCTTCCTGTTGTGAGGTGGCAAGTTCCAAACTTAGTTACCTTTGAATCTCTCTGACGGAGTGGCTAGTCATAAAGCCTATCACTGATTCTCATATGCAAGGGGAAAGAGGGGCACACACGGACACAATACTACCTCAAGTGGAAGAGATGAAAAATAGTTATCTATCAAGGAATACTGTCCCTCCACCATGTAATGATGAGAAGGAAGGGAATGAGGATATAGCCCGTCATAAAAAGTTGCTTGTACCAGCCCATTCAGTATTTCACTCTTCTTATATCAGCATAATGCCTATTACCAGTATGGGGAGAAAACCCTGAGGCTATATGGCTGGCTATTTGAAGTTAAGGGAGTATATTTTCATGTGGTCTTTCCCATGACCTCTGCCATCCATGAATAGGGCTCACTTCCCCTCTGTCTCCTCCTCAAGCCCAATAGTTCTCTGTCAATGACTTCAGATTCCCTGGAATATGGGTGGACTTAAATACTTGACCTAGATAGGAGAGTCTGTAGCAGGAAATGCCTGAAATCAGTCCAACTTCTCTCTGAAAAGCATTGATAAAATTAAAACTGTGTTGATGTTTTAATCATACAAAGCTTAGGTTTGTCTTAAGCAAGCACAGATCCAAGTACAGTTACAAAATACATCTGCTATTACAAGTTCATACAGAATAATGAGGTATGAATAAAAACAAACATGTCTCATAAGAGATGGAGGTCATTGTAACTGCTCGGAGCCATTACTTGAACAGTGTTTTCAGAGGAAAGTCTTATGATTATAATTTACTTGCTCCTAGATTTTGTTTTCCTTACCAACCATCAGGAGATCAATCTGCCTGCCTTTTCTTAAATATGTTAGAAAAAAGCAATTACAATTAAGAAAAAAAACTTGTCCTTCCTGACAGCTTTTTCAACCCCAGACTTTTTCATCCAAGACCATCATTAATACAGTACTAAAAGGTCAGAAGTGCTAACTTACTGAAAGTCCCAAACATATAAATCCTTTGAATGCTCTGTTAAGATTAAAAATATATATACTGTAGTTAAAACACCGTAAAAAACAGCAGTGGATTCTTTAGATACATACACTCATTCTGAAAAATAGTCAGTCTGTTAAGCTGTATGATACTGGGAAAACTCACTTAATGAGTGAGCTTTCTTTTTTCACAAAAGCACCCCAAAATATCCAAACCCTTGAACCCTTAAGAGTATCATGAAAGCTAAGGGAACATTTAAAACTGAAAAGGCAGGAAGGAGCACTGCAAGAAGTAATTAGAACTCTAAAGGTCAAGGGAACCCAAGCCAAACATGGATTAAAATGAAACAATCCTCAAATGAAGATAAAAGGGCCCCAATTTGGCTCAGGAAGCAGAAGAGTGTTATTGAAGAGTAGGCAGGGTGGAGCTCTGGAAACAAGTCCATGAACAGGGACTGGGGCTTAACTGCCGGGAGAAAAAAAACGTAAGTGGGACAGGAGTACCACTGATGAATCCATCTGAGCATGGAGTAAATTCATTCATATATGTTTAATCCATTTCTGGAAAGCTCCTTTGTTTTTAAGAAGCTTGGTAAACACGCTATATCCTGGCCCTCTTGTTCCCACATCTTACCAGCTGTGTTTCTCACAGCAGCCTTGGTTTCAAATGGCTGCACACTGGGAAGATGATACCTTTAACTGCTTACCATTCGTAATTATTTCATTCATTAACCTGCCTCTCTGCTACTTGGCTTCAATCCAGAGACGGGGGTGCCAGTTCAAACCAGTTTAGAACTTTTGCCACAGACTCAAACCAACACCAGGACTATGCAATCTAAAAACCTGAGTTGATGTCTGCAAGATACTTAGTATTTATCATTTTTACAAGCATGTGAGCTTTCTGATTATGGAAACAGAAGTGCCAAAATGGGACTGAGAAGTAGTAGGAATACTGAAAGGAAGCCTGTTCTCACGAGATGCCAAGATTAGCTTTGTAGACCCAAGAGGTTCAAATCATTCAAAAAGAGTGGTGACAAACATATATATCATCCAGGCAACTATAAAATCCAAATGTCTTAATGTTCTGAAGATCTCCTATCCCTATTCCCAGCTCCTAATTACAGTCAAGATCCTTTTGCTAACGTTCATAGTAAAATTGGAACTTCCACACTTGGTCTCACACTTCCTGCTTCCCCAGCATCCTTTCCAGTTTGTTCCTCACTGCAGTCATGACCTAGTATAGCTCTTAAGCATGCTAAGCTAGCTGAAGATAAAGAGCACGTCTACACTGGTACTTTTCTGCTGCTATGCTGAAACATGCTATACTGCTTGTATGCTACTTCCTGAATGAGAAGTAGTATAGCCACATTCACATACTGTCATGCCTGGACTGATTGCCTCTGAAAGAGAGCTTAATAGCTTTATATTGGCATAGTAGACACCAGATGTGTTAAATCAGCTGCACAGGAATGTCCTAGTAGCCCCTGAAGCCAAGTCATGTACACAATAGGTTCAGTGGTTTCAGCTGCCCTATTTATGTGTTTAAAGTTGCACACATTCTTAAATGCTATGTTCAAACCTGGCCTTAAGAGCTGACTACTTTCCTACTGACCGATTCATATCTGGGTAGTATACTTAAGATTTCTATAGCACAATGGGAAATGAACCCAAATACGTTCCAGTTACCCAAATATGCAATAGCATTAGCAGGATGGAGCAACTAGGGCAGTGTCTCTGGGTATGAACTTGGGGTGGGGGAGGAGTGAGAAAAAATGCTGCTGCTACAGCCTCACTATTGCGCCAGCAGCACAGTGCCAGATGGAAGTTGCTATTGCCCTGTGTGCCCACATGTTCTGGATGCCCAGGCACCTTTTTATGCCTTAGCAAGTATGTAATATTTGCTCAGCAAAGTTTGATTCATTTTAATTTAGGTTAGAGATTAAGAGGAGCTCCCTGGCTGTTAGAGGGTCAAGCCTTGTAACAGGCTATCTAGAGAAATTGTGAAATCTCCATTCGTGTTAATTTTCAAGAGCAGGCTAAACAGACACTTGGCTGGGATGATTTAGTCAGAAATGCTCCTGCTTTGAGCAGAGTTAAATCAGATGACCTTGTGAGGTCCTTCCTGCTCGACTTTCCTATAATCCTATGATTGAAGAATACCAATTTGCAACTATGGCATATGCTGTTGGCTGCAAACCCTTTGTTTATACTGAGATATCATATGAATCATGTGATGTCACAGGTACAGAACAAGTCCAGAATTTACCATCAGATTAACTACCACAAATGCATTGCTTTTGGCAGCAAAAACTCATCTTTTAAAAATAACAAGTGTGTCCACCACCATCCTTTTCTAATTTAGCACAGACAATAGCTAAGAGTGCCTAGTGAGCACAGATATCTTTGTCTGGCTGTCTATTCCTCACCCAGAGAAAGTTATGTTTTCAATGAACACACTATGTATGTATAATTCTCTTCATACACTAAGTATGAAGAGAATTAAATTTGCAGACAGGATTCTCTGACCAGGAAAAAATATGTTGTGCAAGGAGAAGTTGGATGGAGTGGCCAGTACTCTTGAGAATTGATTAGGATTTACAGTGATCTTGATAAACTAGAGAAATGATCCAAAATTAATCAAATTCAATCTAGTAATGATAAGTGCAAAACCCTGCACTTGGGATGGGAACAGTTGCAGACACAAACACAGATTGGGGAAGGACTGGCTAGGCTGTGGTATTACAGAAAAGGACATGGAGGATTATAGTGGACCATAAAACGAATAAATCCCAGCAGTGCGGTATTAAGAAAAACATCACTCGCAAGTCAAGGGAAGTGATTATTTTGCTCTATTAGACATTGATAGGGCTTTATTTGATGTCCTGTGTCCCGTTTTAGGTACCTCACTTTATGAAAGATCTGGACAAATTAGAAGAAGTTCAGGAGAGCAACAAAAATTATTAGAGGTGTGGGCAATGAAGAAAGCCTGAAAGAATTTGGATTATTTAGTCTGGAGAAAAGAAGACTCCATAACTCCTATTCACTTTGGAAGGGAGAGCTCTCCTTTTAACATGTCTTGCTATACTGTTGAAGTTTGCTGGGCTATTCTTTCTGAAAGAACCTTTGCACCAATAATTATGATTGCTTTTTGACTAGCATTCAGATACTTAAACAGCAGATGTCTACAGCTTATCCACAATATCAAACCATTCAGATCCATCTGTAGTACTGTATATACCACATCAGTTGTATGGGGGTCATTACTTGGATTGGTTTAGAAAATGGACCCATAGGACATTGAAGAAGGATTTTCATTGAATAATCTTAAAATAGAGATGAATGTTTAAAGCTGAATAATATGAACAGTTATTTGTGATTATTTCTGCAAGTAAGTTTGGTGAGACCGTTCATTGTACACTGATAACTGGCTAGCTATTAATGTTATTATGGAAATGTTCTTGCATCTTGAAAGTTGCACAAATTTTAGCAGTAAAGCTTATTTTGCAGAAATTGCTTATTTAAAGTACGTTAGCTATCAACTTAAAAAAAAAACTAGCCAGGGAATAGAAAGTGCACTGACACACCTACTTACACACCACAGATAACAGAGACGAAAAGGTGAAAGTTAACTATTCATAAACAGTCAACACATTGACATTTCTTTGCGTAAACTATATAAGAATGATATAGTGTATCATTCCCATACAGTTGTGGAAATGAGGATTCATGGGACCGGACTCAAAAGCCTGAGAGGTCCCTTCTAGTCCAGTGTAAGCATTCACTGCTAAGTAAAAAGCCTTAATGAATTGAATAATGTATTCATACCCACTTCTCTGACTACCAAAATAGAAAGCTCTAGATTGATGTTAGTTAATCTGCTAGTTAACAGTTAATTCCACAAGTATTAAATATTTCTAGATTGCCATGCATTGGGAAGTGGCATACATCTCATTTCTGCTGGATCTCTAATAATTATCCATCAAAATGTGGTTTAAAGGTAAATACCAGGGCCTCCATACACCAAAAGCAAACTAAGGCAGTTAGTACAGGCAGTCCTCAGACTTACAACACAATTGGTTCCTGAAAACCATGTCTTAAGTCAAAATGTAACTCAGAACCGATTTTCCCATAGGAAACAATTTAATAAATGGTGGATTGGTTCCTGAACCAAGGCCTGATATCCTATTTTCACCAAAAATAACCCGGAATTTTATACTCAATAATAGATGAGTAATATAGCTACGTTAATGTATTTATACTGTAAATAGCAATCATATTGATTTGGAAGGACTTCTTTGAGGAGACTTTGCTGGATGTTTTGAAGGGCTCTTGGCAGGAGTTTTCTCAGGACTCTTGGCTGCAGGTTTTCTGGAGTCTTGTCTGCTTTCTTAAAGAAAGTGTCCAAGGAAGTTTGGACAGATGTTCTCCAGGGAGATGGGTGACGCAGCGAATTTGTTAATTGGCATAGCGTCAGATCAAGTGTTGTAAAGTCGAAACTGGCATCAGAAAGTTGAAACAGGGTGTCAATTTATAAATGTTGTAAGTGCAAAACATTGTAACTCAAAACACTGTAAACTGAGGACTGCCAGTATAATTTATAAGTAATTATAAAACACTGGGTAGCATGGAGTGTTACTATAATCTCATATTCTATTAGTATTCAGCTCATGTTAAAATATTGTTTTCTTTTCAATTTTTCTCAGATTTACTTTTTTGTTACTGTTGTTATTGATGTTGTTGTAGATGATGTGAATGATGCAAGCAAGAATGAGGAATGAAGGGAATGCAATTTTCTCCTTACAAAGGTTATGGCATTTCTGAAGTCCACATATTCTGAAGTCTGATAGTTCACATATCATACAGTGGGGAAGCCGTTTTTACATTTGCAGGACTAGGTTAGTAGAGGGCTAACATGATGACATCAACAGAAAATTGTCAGCTATCTTTGTGTGTATGTTAGCAGTTGCAATACAGAGCTTTTGAGAGCAAGACATCTCCCCACCTCTTCTTGAGCTATGAGATAATTGATGCCATACTCTGAGGTGAATGTTAAGGGCCCATTTGTTCAATGCTACCACTTCAAGGAATGACTCCTTGGTGCAACATCATTTGTGAAAAGGCACAACGAAGATAAAGCATTGAACTCACAGCAACACAGGGGAAAGTAAGCCTGGGGGCTTCCCAGGATCTGCAGAGCATATAGCTGCTTAAGACCAATCTAGGTTCCTTTGGCATGGGCTGTAAATTTTGTGCTATAGGGATCTCTCTACATTACATTTACCTCCACAGGATATCCCATAGCACCCCATGAAGGGGAGTTTGAAAGAAGATAGACTATTGAAAGGAGCTAGACTGTTCGCACTGGTAGCAGATGACAGAACAAGGAGCAACAGTCTCAAGTTGCAGCCAGGAAAGTTTAGGTTAGATATTAGGAAGAATTTTCTCACTAGGAGGGTAGTAAAACCCTGGAACAGGCTACCCAGAGAGGTGGTGGGATCTTCATCCTTGGAGGTTTTTAAGAGCTGGATAGAACAAGCCTTGGCTGGGATGATCTAGTTGGGGGTAGCCCTGTTATGAGCAGGGGGTTGAACTAGATGACCTCCTGAGGTCCCTTCTAACCCTCACTTTCTATGATTCTATGAATCCCAACATTGCCATATATTCTAGTCCACCCCACATGTGCCCTTCCATCACAGCTTGCAAGGGTCTCAAAGAGAGCTTCGCACTATACCTAAACGGGTGAGAGCATGGATTTTAGGCCTCCTTAATGCAACTACAGCCCATTTACCTAGAAGAAGGGGACTGGAGCAGCAGTGAGAATTTCACCCTCAGTCTCAGAGACCCAGAAAAGTTGAGGCTGCAATCCTTGTTGTTTTCAAGAAGTGCACAGAACAGCTTGAGGAAAGCTTTGCCAGATCAACTCTAGGTCCTTGCTTCCTGGACCTGAGAGAACCTTATTCCCTGAGCTGGTTCTCTGGCTGCCAATGCTCCCAAGGGATCAGCAGAGCACAGAGAAGCCCCCAGTCCTCTCCCTTTCCCCTTCCTGTACCCCATTCACCATTTGCAGATTAATTTTGTCATGGCTCCTGTGCTGGTTCTATACCACTAAAGCAGGGGTGTCAAACGCATCTGGTTCCACGGGCCGGATAAGTGATGCGGCACTTATCCATGGGCCAGATGGGTCAATGGGCTTATGGACCCTGGACCCTTTCTGCACCTCCCCTACCGGATCCAGCACGTGCCATACCCATTCTGGGGTTGGAGCTGCATGTGGCATACTAGAGTAGTTGGGACAGGCACCACATGTGGTACAGATCCCAGAGCATGCCCCAGGCCCTGCCTGGGTGGCTGGTCCATGTCAATTCAGCCCCAGGAGCAACACCTGGGGCTCAATAACATGCTCTGTGGGCCAAATTCAGATCAAGGGGTGAATGTTTGACACCCCTGAACTAAAGAATCACTCTATATTAGTTCAAATCTCCAGTGCCCAATTAAGTCAACGTAAATGGTCACTACACTATTAGAATGCATATGATGATCAGGGCTTCAGACTACAGCATGCTAGGGTGACCAGCATACCTTGAGTTATTTGAGTCACCCCTGGATATTCCAGCAGTCTGAATGGCACGCCCAAGTCACATTATATTTTTTGGCAGAAAGCTTCTACATGGAATTTCGGTTTGGAGCATTAGAGACGTAAAGCATGAGAGAAGGTGTTGTCTGCCTTTTGGAGCATGGTGTACATGCCAGCCAGCCAAGCAAAGATCAAGTATCACTCTATCTAGCTCTTGTAACATTTTTCATCTAATCATTATATGTTCAATTATAAAAATTAAAAAAGCATTGCCAACAGCTATTAACTTAAGCTCTAGTCTTAGATATTTATACATGAAGGAGCATTGGCCTGAGTCAAAATTTGGGATCCACTCTGCCCCCAAATCTTTGAGAGGGTTGAAATCTGATCCTCAGTCCAGACTCCCACTCTGATTGTTTTGGGGTGACCTTCTTGGCAGAGGGGCAATGTTAAAAACTCAAATTACCAAAAGGCAGTGATGCTGTTTAAAATACACCTGTGAAACTGGTAGCTTATAGATATCTACTGATTTAAGATACTTTGAACTTCTCCCCTCACTTGACGGATGTTTTAGAAGGAATCTGATGGTAAAGCAGAGCTATAAACCTGTCACTATAATATGCAAGATCTATGAAAAAGTGAATATAAATACACTGCATTTTCTGGGAAAGAATGAGATAGTTGGTTTTCAGTTGTTCGTGTTCCAAACAGTGTCATCTCTCAACACACTGTAATGATTAATACACTAAGACTGTTAAGAGTAAAACTCAGTGTATTAGAAACAGGAGATACTGTGTCTAATCCTGCAGTCCCCATAATCAAGTGTAATTTCTACTCAAGTCAAGGACAAATGTAGTCAGGGAAGATAGCTGTTCTGTTTCCTGGGTCTATACAAGAGATGAAGGTAAAGAGCCGTGGGGCCTATGGGCTTCCCATTCTTCATTCTTCAGGGCCAAGAAGAGGTTGTGGAGTCGACATCCTTGGAAGTTTTTAAGAGCAGGTTAGACAAACACTTGGCTGAAATGTTTAACAGAGATGATCCTGCCTTGAACAGGAGGTTGAACTAGATGACCTCTTGAGGTCCCTTTCAGCCATATTCTTGTGTGACTCTGATTCCATAAAACACTAAAAAGCCAAAAGGAGATATTATAGTCTTGAGTCACTCAGCCTCCTCTTCAGGTTAGAGGCAGGGGCAATAGAGGGAACAGTAGAAATAAGACATGTGACATGGGAGTTAAGCCCCAATATATGTTTAAAAATCTGGACCTGAACCACCATGGGCTAAGGAAAACAGTATGTACCAGGCAAAAGAGACACATCTTGAAGGTTCTGGTCCTTCCACACATGATGCTATGTCACCATAGCAATGCACTACACCAATGTAGCATCTGTGGGCAAAAACCATGATGCCACAGCTACATCGCCATAGCTATACATTCCCTCATTATAGCATGTAGCTACGGCAATGTAGTGCCAGAAATAACTGCATGTGGCATGCATGGCACAGTATGGGCTATTACTGCACTGTCTTTCAGTATTTCCAAAAAGAAGGACTAAATGGCAGCACAGTAACAGTGGCACCATTGCGCAGAGCAGCACATGTAGACATGCTCAGTGAAAACTGAAGATTTCTTTCTCACCCCTTCTTGACATCCTGGAAAGCACTGAAGTTAATGTGGCCAGAGGTCCCCTCCCTGCCTCCATGGGATTTAAGAAACAGCCAGAAATGGAGGCTCATGCACACAGACATACTCTACATCTTCCCATGTATCCAATGTTTCCAGTAGCAGAGAAATGAGGAAATCCTCATGCTCCATTTTCAGGATATAGCAGTCATTAAAAAGATGAGGAATGCCAATATATGACAGCAATCAGCACTCTATGAAACAGTTTCTGCAAACTCTAGAGCCTTACAATCTCAACAGACAAGGCATCTCTGAAATGTTATTAACCTAATTGTATGGATAGGAGACTGAGGCACAGAGGAATTGAGGCCTAGACCCAGTGTAGAACTTACATGGTTAAATCCCATCTAACTTCCACTTTAGATACCTAAATACAATACCATTCACTTTGCTGTTCCCTAACCTTAGACATCTCTTAATGTCACAGGCACCTCAGTATTTATCAGTGAAGTTCCTCAGGTGTTTAAAGTTCTGGACATGCCTAGAAGCAAATCTGTATTAACAGTCCTAAGCAGCTGAGTCTTTCGCATCTAAACTCACTCCAGATCCTCAAACCTTATCCCTATATCTCCTAAATGAAATATTTAGCAGTTGTACTGAGGGCATGCCCAATGCACCAAACTCCACATAAAGCACAGACACCAGAGAAGGGAGTGATGGTGCGTAGTCTGACTTTTATCCAGCTTCTCAGCATTTGAGCAACTGTGGCCTCGGGTCCACCACGATCCGCTGGCTGGGGAATTGGCTCCATGGTCAGACCCAGAGGTGGTGGTTGATGGAAGTCAATCATCGTGGTGCCCTGGACCAGTGGGGTCCCCCAAGGCTCTGTCCTTGGATCTATATTGTTCAACATCTTCATTAATGATGTGGACATTGGAGTCAGAAGCGGACTGGCCAAGTTCACCAATGATACCAAACTCTGAGATAAAGCATCCACACCTGAGGACAGGAGGGCGATCCAAGTACATTGGGAGCAAGAAGAGGACACCAGGAAATGTAAGCCCCCTGCAAGCCACAAACGGTAATCTTGTGGCTACGCCAGACAAGAAAGCTGATATTTTTAACAATTTCTTTGCCTCTGTTTTTTTGAACAGGGACCAGGATATCCCACCTACCAGAGGTAGGGACAATCTTGTGGATAGCTCCACCCAAGCCTTCAGTCAGCACAGATGTAGTTAGGGATCTTCTGGAAGGGCTAGACATTTTTAAATCTGCAGGTCCACATGCCCTCCACCCAAGAGTGTTGAGGGAGCTACCAAGGGTCATCATGGAGCCCTTGGCCTGGCTGTATGAGCATTCATGGTCATCTGGCCAGGTGCCAGAGGATTGGAAACTGGCTAATGTGGTCCCAATTTTCAAGAAGGGGAGGAAGAAGGACCCAAGTAATCATAGGCCTGTAAGCCTCACCTCAGTGCTCGGGAAGATCTTGGAGAGAATCGTCAAGGATCACATCTCCTTGATCCTGCCTGACCAACCTGATTGCCTTTTATGACCAAGTAACTAAATCTTTGGATGATGGTGTCGCCATGGATGTAGTCTTTCTAGACTTTAAGAAGGCCTTTGGCACTGTCTCTCACCCCATCCTCATCAATAAATTAAATGACTGTGGCATTGATGCCTACACAGTTGGATGGGTAAAAAACTGGCTAATGGGGTGCACCCAGAGAGTAGTGGTGGACGGGTTGTACTTAACCTGGCAAGATGGGAGCAGTGGGGTACCCCAGGGCTCGGTCCTTGGGCCCACACTGTTTAACATCTTCATCAGCGACTTGGACGAGGGGGTGGAAAGCACGCTGTCCAAGTTTGCTGATGATACTGAGATGTGGGGCGAGGTGGACACACTTGAAGGGAGAGAGAGGCTGCAACTAGATTTAGACAGACTACAAAAGTGGGCAGATGAGAATAGGATGGGGTTCAACGTAGACAAATGCAGGGTCCTGCACCTTGGGAGGAATCCACAGCATACATACAAGCTGGGGAGTTCCCTTCTGGAGCGCAAAGAGGCAGAAAGGGATCTTGGAGTCATTATTGACTCCAAGATGAACATGAGCCACCAATGCCAGACTGCAGCCAGCAAGGCCAGCCATACCTTGTCATGCATCCAAAGGTGGATCTCAAGCCAGTCCAGAGAGGTGATCCTCCCCCTCTATGCGACTTTGGTCAGGCCGCAGTTGGAGTACTGCATCCAGTACTGGGCACTGCACTTCAAAAGGGATGTGGCCAGCCTGGAGAGGGTTCAGAGGAGGGCCACCTGCTTGGTGAGAGGGCAGCAGGACAGGCCCTATGAGGAGAGACTGAGGGACCTGAACCTGTTCAGCCTCAGCAAGAGGAGGCTGAGGGGGGACCTGGTGGCTGCCTACAAACTCATCAGGGGAGATCAACAGCAAATAGGCAGAGCTCTTTTCTCCCCAGCACCACCTGAGGTGACAAGGAACAATGGTCATAAGCTGATGGAGAATAGGTTTAGGTTAGAGATCAGAAGGCAATATTTTACAGTTAGGGTGGCCAAAATCTGGAACCAACTTCCCAGGGAGGCGGTCCTCACCCCTACCTTGGGCAAATTCAAGAGGAGGTTGGATGATCACCTGTCTGGGGTCTTGTGAACCCAGCATTCATTCCTGCCTGTGGCAGGGGGTCAGGCTAGATGATCTGTTCAGGTCCCTCCACTATGAAACTATGAAACAAGCTGACCTTGACAGGCCCAGGAAATGGGCAGATGAGAACCTGATGGTGTTTAACACTGAAAAATGCAAAGTTCTCCACCTTGGGAGGAAAAACCTGCAGCATCCTTATAGGCTCAGCAGTGCTACACTGGTTAGCATTAAAGATGATAGGGACTTGGGGGTCATGATTGACCACAAGATGAACATGAGCTTTCAATGTGATGCTGCGGCTAGTAAAGCGAGCAAAACGCTGGCTTGCATCCATAGATGCTTCTCAAGCAAATCCCTGGACGTCATTCTCCCATTGTACTTGTCCTTGGTGAAGCCGCAGCTGGAGTACTGCGTCCAGTTTTGGGCTCCACAATTCAAAAAGGATGTGAAGAAGCTTGAGAGTGTCCAGAGAAGAGCCACGCGCATGATCAGAGGTCAGGAAAACAGACCTTACGACAACAGGCTGAGAGCTATGGGGCTCTTTAGCCTGGAAAAGCGCAGGCTCAGGGGTGATCTGATGGCCACCTCTAAGTTTATCAGGGGTGACCACCAGGATCTGGGGGAACGTTTGTTCACCAGAGTGCTCCAAGTTATAAACTCCTGCAAGACCATTTCAGGCTGGACATAAGGAAGAATTTCTTCACTGTCCGAGCCCCCAAGGTCTGGAATAGCCTGCCACTGGAGGTGGTTCAAGCACCTACATTGCACCCCTTCAAGAGAAATTCGGATGCTTATCTTGCTGGGATCCTATGACCCCAGCTGACTTCCTGCCCCTCAGGCAGGGGGCTGGACTCGGTGATCTTCCAAGGTCCCTTCCAGCCCTAATGTCTATGAAATCTATGAAGACACCTTATTTTTCTAAAGGGGATTCAAACACACATATCCCACCTTCCAGAATAATGTCGAAATCACCAGCTTCTGCAGGGTGAGGGTGCTCCAAAACTTGGCTGTTGAAGCTATTCATTTCACTTCAACAAATTATTAAAGATTCATTAAGCCAGAGACAGAACAAGAATACTGTTCTCCAACCTAAAGGTTAGGTCAGTCATATAGAAAAAGGGAGACCTGCTCCAAAGACTCTTTTCACTATTTTATGGAATAGACATTGGATAAAATACTGAAATACTGCCTTAGCAATGAGATACTAGATCTAAGTGCAACATCCCCATCACCAACTCCAAATCTGTTTTGAAAGGAATGTCCCTTGCTTCTTAATTGAAATAAAAAACTGAAGCACCTGCCTTCAGGAAAGTGTTAAGGCCTTTGACTGCCAAGAGGAGGAAAATACCTCCGTTCAGGTCAGACTACTTTAAAGGAGGAACAAGATTTAAGACACCTCTCTTCTCAGGTTTCATTATCATCTACTTTAGGCAACTCCCTGCTCAGTGTTTTGGCTCCTGTGAAACCCATTCTACAGCATCTAACTTTCCCCATGCTTTCTTTAGGAAGCCTAGGTGCTTAACTCAACTGCCACGGATTTTGCTAATCCTCAATAAAAGTGGAAAGCCTAAAACTAAAACCAGGTCTCTCGAGCTCCAGTCTCTACTCTCAACCATCATTTTTTCAATATAACTGGATACTTAGATTTTCATCTATTTACAAAAGGCCCCTTGAATATAAACTTCATGAGATTTTAAATTGTTGAGATTTGTAAAGTGATCCTTTCTATAGGAAATTAAAGCAGTATCCTGCTAATTATAACAGAATAGGACTGGTGCCAGTTACATGCCAAAAAAAATTTACAATCAACCTGCAGGCTGACATATTTTCACATAAAAAAAGTTTATTGGACAATTCACTTCAATAAAAAAAATGAAAACTTCATAAATTGAAAAAAATATATAAACTATTTACTATTAATATACTATTTTCCAAGTCTGTAAGATAGAAGCTATGGGAATGAGAAACAAATTTAGGTCACCAGCACAAGACATTTATAACTTCTTTTTTTAATTCCTTTTTAGGATTTTTTGGTGACAGAAGCAGTTGCATTTTACTCCCACTACCTATTTATTTTAATCTCCAAGATAGCTATAGAAGTACATAAGATGTCTGTACTAAAAATGTTACAAATACTTGGGAGACTTTGTCTCTTATGGTATTATGGAGTTTTTCACCACCAGATCACTAATCTACATGAGGTCATTTATTTTCTGATCAAGTTTGTTAACTTCTTTTGAAATCAGAGGAATTATCAACTGAATCACAACGGACACTATCCACAGTACAGAAACCATGGTCACAATTGGTATTGGTCTGAGCTATTTCACATACTCAATGGAAGTTTAACATTTATTAGTGGGAAAGAATCATAAATCTTTCATTCTTGATGTTCCATAGAGAAGACTTCTGTCTTTAGGCTCCAAAGAGAAGACTTCTGTCTCTGGGGCTTTCTATCTAGCACTGCTAGATATGCCAATCTCATTTATATGCCAATCTCATTTATAAGCTGAAAATATACCTTATTCTTTTAAAACTATTTAGTATATATTGTGTTTGCTTCTAATTTGTTCTAAGGTCCTTTAGCCACCACTCCAGAGACACCCACTTTAAAGCTCCTGTATTCTTCCATAGCTGTGGAAATAGGATTTAGGCTCCTTACCTCTCTCTCTGTACCTTAAAGTATTGTCACATACTGACAAATTCCTTGTCCCTTTACTTTCTCCCACACAGTGTTATTTCAACATGTGATTCCTAATTTAGCACAGACCTTAGACTAGTGGTTCCCAACCTTTGTTGCCACGACCTGCTGCTGGGAGTGGAGTGCGACGGTGGTGGCCCAGGGATGGGGGCAGGGGACCTCCCAGCACATGGTGCAGCTCGTCTTTGGTATGTGGTGCCACTGGCATTGCCCCCGCAACCCACATTTGAGTCACAACCCAAAGTTGGGAACTGCTGCCATAGACATAGCAAAAAACTAGCAGACTCTCCCTATGCCTAAATAAGGGTGTTTGTGCCTGAAAGCTTGCAAAGAACAATTTTTCCAACTATTTAGTTGGTCTAATAAAAAAATATCACATCTACCCAAAGAACCTTGTCTGCCTTTGTCCTTAGCCCAACAGTGCTACAACCAACAACCCTACAATATCCCTTGTAATTTAAACATAGTTAAAGAGAGCAGCCACAACACCAAAAACGCCAAAGGTATTTTAAACACTTCTCACATACTTTCTCTGATGTCTTCATAGGCACTTCGACTTTCAGAGTCACCATCTGGCATCTTTTCATTCCCTTTCTTGTTTTTCTCACCTTTCTTGATACCATTTTTGGCTGGAGGAAAAAAATTTAAAAAATTTTACTTTTGCACCTGTCAAGTTTATTTAAGAATGGCCAACAAATACAAGATAAACAAAATTACCTTCTTCTTTTGATAGCGTGCTAACCTTTCTGACAAAACAGACATTTAGACCACCCTGTGATTCTTTCCCTAGATAGCAGAACTATAAAAATACAGGGTTAAGAAATCATAAGTTTCCCCTTTGCAAGGAAATCAAAAATGTTTTTCCCTTTGTAGTGACAGACTTCAGAATTGAATGTACTGGGCTGACAATTTATTTCACAGCGGTTCTCATCATGAAACATTTAAGGGCCCATCTGATGACTTCAGTCAAACTAGATCAGAAATTAAAAGGGATAAGAATCTTTATCTGCAATGATATGACTTCTTCCAACATAATTACCAATCTTCTGGCTCAAGGAAAGAACGCCCTCAAACTTAGTGATCACAAGATCACCATTGTTATATACCAGTATGGTATAGCATCTTCCACATGTATCTCTTCTCATTCTGATGCATACAGCTGTCAATGGCCAGCATGATATATTTAGATGTGTATATACAGAGGTAATTTATAAAGCTATAAAGCAGATGGCATGTCTATATACATATGCTGACCATGACTATCCATAAAAGAACATGCATACACCCGTCCCTCATGAAGAAAATAAAGTTGTAAATACTGAACAAAGCTTTAAGTGCACCCCCTTCTCATTTTTATACGCATACACCCACACACAAGCAAGCCATTTCATTAAACATTGACACTATCTTTGTAATACTCCAGGCTGCCCATCCATTCTACTTATGGAGTAAATAAATTTGACATTGTGTCACTTCTACAACTATTTTTTTTTCTACCCTGGTTCTGAACTGTTCTTTCTTTCCTTCCTTCTGTCAGTGCTGGGAAAAATACTCAGAAGAGTTTTCTGAGTGTATTCAATTAAAATTAAAATAAACTCATGTCAGCCATGCCTAGACTCTTTGGGTGTGCTTTCCACAAACATCCAGAGAATTAATGTTAAACTCTTATGTCTACAAATATACATGGAAAATTTGTTGCATGTGGTAAGAAGTACTACTTGACACAAGCATGACAATTCTCCCCAAATCCTACAGCAGATCCTTTGCAAAAGGGCATTTGCTTGAGCCAAATATCTGATTCATCCTTTGCATCCAGCACGTACACAAGCAGATGCTTATTATTAAATTTAAATCTGCACACAGACAATTTGTTTAACCTTAGCCTAATTCTTAGGAGGTAACAATGCATGAGGCAAGAAGAAGAAGGCTTTCTAAAGTCAACTGATTGCTTCTTTTCTCTTGCTCCCTCCTACTGCATTGCTACATCTCCTTGAGACATTCAAAGCTGACATGGCCTCTGGAAGTCCTCCTTCTAAGACAAATCTGGTAAAACTTAGACAATGGGTTATTGAATATTCCCATTGAAGAGGTCACCATTAGCACAATGAATATAAAAATTCTGGAGGGGATAGAGTACATTCAAATAATTTACTTTTCATTCCATCCAGGAAGAGCACACACCAACTGCTGCAGCTTCCTTAGCCTGACGAAGGGTTTTTGAACCCGAAAGCTTGCTTAATAACTATTCTCCAACCATTTGGGTTGGTCTAATAAAAGATATCAAATTCACCCAAGGAACCTTGTCTTCAAATAATTAGTAAATTGATCCAAACCATAATTTACTCCCTTTTGATTACAGAAGCAGATTCAGGCTTCTATAATGAAATCTTGATTTTTTTTTAAAGTCCTTCAACTCAGTTTGGATCCAGCTGCTGTGGAATTACTATGGAAAATGGTTTCTTCCAGCAAAATCAAAAATGTTTATTCAAAAGGTTTTTTCTAATGTTACATTATTCATTAGGGTTGTTTGCCTAGAAGCCTGAGTAGCCAGTCCAAATGGCTTGAATAGAATTAGGTACATTATCCCTCTATGCAGTATTTGACCATTCTTCAGCCTTTTTCAGTAAGCAGGATAGCATTCTTTGAAAGTTCGGTACTTAAAAGGACCTTTTGTGTTATGCTTTATTATTTAGTGGATTTCTAGACTTGCCAATGAGGTGATAGCAGCTGCTAAGTGAAAGAAAGCTCAATACAAACTACATGTTTATGTCTTTGCATATAGCTCTGGGCAATGAGGCCCTGATCCAGATCCTATTAAAATCAGTGGGAGAACTTCTGAGAAACAACTAGGGTCAACGAGTGGGTCCCTACTGTGCAATACAAAGTAAAACTTGTGCAAGAAGTTGGAAGTTACCACACACTCTGCAGGACCGAGTGCTTCACATCCTTTTGGCTTTCACCAACTCTGCCATGCAGGAAGAAGAGCCACATGATAATGCAACTGTAAAACGTTGCTGCAAAGCCAAGTGTAATGGCTGCTTTGCTTTTATCTCACCCATTTTTGCATTCTTCATCCAAAGACACTGTTTCTTGCTACAAACATGAACTGCTCATCTTTGCCTTTAAGCCCCTCTTGGTCTGTTCCCACTCTTTCCATTCTCTGTCTGAGACTACTGATATGTCAGCTTCTGTCTCAACCCTACCAATGATTCCAGCCTTCATAACTTACTTGTTACATTTTTAAGCCAGTACTTTTGTGTTTTCTTCCTTGCTCATGGCTAAGAGAAACTCCCCATAAACGTCTAAACTCACTGGCATCCTTCAAATAACTCCTAAAACTTTCCTTTGCTATGACACCTGCAAAAGCTTGACAGCAGTTGCTGAGCCAATAATAATGCCTGGCATGCTGACTGAGAAAATCTCATTGTTTTCTTGCCATTCCCTTGTCAGCCATTGATTGTCTCTCATTTTATACTCCCACTGTATAGTGCCTAGTACAATGAGGCCCTGCTTCATAAATGGGGCTCAAAAAGAAATGAGAGACCAACAAAAACACACATATATTAAAGGAGGCCATTACTGCACATGTAGTATCATGGTCTTATTTACAAAACAATAGTTTTGAGGAAAAGTAAGCACACTAGGGCACAGGTAGACTCGATATACTTCTCTTCTAATAAGTTTCAGGAAATATACAAGTGGTCAGATGAGAAAATCATGCAACTGGCAATCATGAACGCAGGGACAAATATGCCCTTTTGGTTTGTCCCAGAGCTCAGGCACCAATAAATAAGTGAAATAAGAAATAGCTGTGTGTTGGAAACTATCCTGAGAACTGGCATGCAGATGAGCATGGCAAGCTGCCTGCTTTACTTTCCAAGTGCAGTTGGAATTACTTTATAGCCAGAACAGGAACCGCAGGAATGGTATGTGTTTTATAAAACTGGCCCAAGCTTCAGAGTTTAGAGCCTGATCTGAATTTTGTAACATCAAGGCTTTATTTTCACCCATAAGTGAGAGCAGGGCAATTATGACACTTGTTTACACTTCAGTGAAGCTTGGATGTGCATAGCTCCAGAATTTTGTTTCATACCCATCACTCCAGCACTACGTCCAGAAACTGATCTCTCTCTCTCTCCCTCTCTCTTTCTCTCCCTCACACACACGCACACACACCCTCCCTTTCTGCTGAAGCTAACAAGAGTGGAGGACACGCCACACCTTGCAGAGGACATTTGGCCTTTCAAGATCTGACACGCTGGATGTGCCACCATAACACTCTAGGATAGGGCTGCCCAATTTTTAAGCAGTCAGGATGGCATTCTCCCCAGGCCACACACACAGTAGGGGCACCCCCTCCCTAGTGCTGCAGTGCACTTGCATATGTGCCACCCCCTCCATCACCATTGCAGTGTGTACCCAAATGGCCCCAGCCTCATACTAAGCTCTCTGTCCTACACTGTGCCCTGGGTCAGGTGCCAAATACGGAAGCCAAAAGAGGGAGGTGGAGTCAAGAGATACAGCCAGAGAAATAGGAGAAATAGCAGCTTGGCAGGAGCCAGGGGGGGTAGGGCACAATTTAACCCCAAACAGGCTGCCAGTCAGACTGCCCTGTTCCAGGACAGGGAAACCCTTTAACTGGTTTTGTCTACGCTCACTCATTTGTTCTTCAATGTTGTGCCAGCACCACTTAAGAAAATCGTCCCCTCTTCCATTACACCATGAATTTGAGTAAGTCACAGGATTAAAGTTGGTGATAGATGATATTTGAGAAAGCTCAAATGTAATGTCAGACAAAAGACAAGGTACTTTAAAATAACACCATATCACTACAATATTTTCCTTCCAAATTCTTCCAGTGGGAATGCTGAAAAACAATGAAAATATGAGAGAGTGGATATTTATAGTTTTAATAGCTAAACACTTCAAAACTGTGATCTGTACTGCAGATGGTCACTGAGAGGGTGTACATTAACGTCCACTAAGACCCTGAGCAAAAGCCCATTGAAGTCAAGTGGGATTTGGATCAAATCCTAAATCAGCAAGAATGGGATTAGAAAATGCAAATCCACACATGGAAAGCTCTGTCAAACCAAGCGTTTACCTTCCAAGGATGGCAATGTCCAGTTTCACTTATAAAAGTCATGGTGGCAGGGATAAGAGTGGCATGATCCTGTTACATGGTTACATATGTACAGGGCTTAAAAATATTGGTTTCAAAAATAAAATGCAACAGTAAATGCCAATAAATCTGTCCTTATATTAGCACGTCACATTTTGAACAGTGCAATTCACACCATCTACAGCAATTAGCTTAAATTAATCAAGTGCACGTCACATGTAATTTGCTTTAGCTTTCAGAGTGTTATGATTTTAGCTTAGCTTTGATGCAAAGGTAGCACTGATCAGTACCAGCTGCTCAGCCAAGGGGCAGATCACACGGTCTTGTTCCTCTGCGTTTCTTCATTCCAGCTCAGATACAGTCCATTGTTTGCCACAACACCTAATTAATCCAACATGCCCCACTTAGAGTGAGCTTCCCAAAATGTGGCACTTTATATTTGCTGTATGTCTGTCAAATTCATCTATATAAAATATATATTGCATACATACAGGATTATATATCACTAAAGGGTATGCATACCACCCCCATCCATATTTACACTGCTGGATTCATCATTGTTAATTAATTTTAGCTGTTTAGCACTAATCATGTGGTCACTTTTATGCATCCTTTTATATTGCCAAGTTTTCAAAAACTTTTTTTATGGCCAAGTTTTCAAAACTGTGTGTTTGTATGAGATCTTATTTAGGCAGCTATATAAGAGGCTTGATTTTCTGAGGTTATGAAAACCAACAATTTTACTGACTTTTTAATAACACTAATCACACTAACACTGTGCTTGGTAGAGTTAGCAATTTAGTCTGCATAACTGCAAGATCCCTCTACAATCCAATGCCTAGTTATTCTGCAGCAAAAACTATGAGTGCTGTCTATACTTAACGTTGTCTGATATTTCTCACTATGAAACCCCTGCTTTCAATTGCTTACAGCTTTTCCAAATGTTAACCATTTAGACTGAATTTCTCCATACTGAGGAGTCTACCTCAGGGTATATTATGGATAAATGTGACAGTAAAATACTAAAATGTTTTGGTTGTTGGTAAGGACATATATATCTTTAAAAACACTCTTGCATTGAGAAGTTCTAGTGCCTCAATACTTTGAAGCAAGGATTTGCAATTTGGTAGGGGGATCACCCTAGTGTTGGATAGGTCTTTTGCTGACTCCATGAAAAACACCTATGTTTGGCCAAGTTATAATCCTTTGAAATATTTTTGATTACACCTGTTCTGTTAGGACTTGTTAGAGTTTGGCAGCTGAAATCTCAACATTGAGTATATTCCAACCTAGAGTGAAAGGGCAGAGCAGGATTTGAAACTACTGCTTCTGACTACTCTGGGTTGCATGGCACCAGTCATTAGCACTAAAAAAATTGTGCAGTCCCGGACTTACAGGGCTGCAGCCCAGGTAGTGAAAGAAAAGGAGAAGGACCTCACTTCAGTGAAGTACAGAGGGTGCATCTACACCTGCACTTTACTGCGGAGTTAACTAATTAGGTTCCGCAATAAAGCGTCACAGTCTACATGTGCACTGGTATTAGGGTGCAGTAAATTAACTAACTCTGCCATAGGATAGTACTGTCTGGCACAGTACTATCTTAGAGTGGAGTAGCTGCATGCACTTAAGTACACATGCAGACTGTGACAGGAGCTGCAAAGTAGGGGCTGCCTGTTGCCTAGCCCTGCACTGTAGCACCCTCATGCCCCATCCAGTCCAATGCCACCACCCAGAGCCCACAGCTATATCCCTGAGGCCCGTGCCAGCCCGAAGCTGCTCCACCCAACTCAAATTGCTGTGGTACTGAGCACACATGTAAATGCTGCACTCAGGAGCAGTTTTTTCCGGCACAAACTGCACCAGAGTTTATCACTCCAACTTAATTGCACATGTAGATGCAGCCAGAGAGAACATAGTTAGACATAGGAGTGTGGCTCCATTTCCCAGTAGCAGGCTCAGGCTCAGGCATGTGTAATAGAGTAGCACTGGGAACTCCCAGTGCTCCTCTAGCGGAAGCTATATTACAGTTTTCCACTTTTAACCCATGCAAAGTAGGAATGAGTAGACAGGGTGTGTTTTCATGGTGGTACTTCCTAGCTCTGTCTAACATTGCAACATGGAGGCTGGTTGGGGAACACTAGGACTGGGAATCCATGAAAAAAGGACTAGAGATCAAAATTAAACAAAAGCCTGGGGAGGAAGGGAGACTGGAACTGGCTAAGCAGGGATTGGTGCAAGGAGTAGCATGGAACTGAGACTAAGGTAGAAATGTCATAAGTGAGAAACAAAGCCAAGAGAAATCTGGTATTTGGCCATTGAACCAAGAGGTGGAGACTGGAAATGACTAGTCAAGGAGATAGCACCTGAGATAGAGATGCCAAGGAGTGAACACAGGGGTGGAGACTAGGGCTGGAACAAGGACATAGGAACAAAAGAATAGGGGGACACTGGAATGAGTAACTGGGGTAGGATGACAGCCACAGGGAGGACAGGACACAGGTGCCATGATTTCCAAATACCAACCTTCCTTTGTTATCAGCTAGTATCTTTGAATCCAACTGGCAAAAACCCCACTCTAATGCTGGTTCACACAGAGAATGACAATTAGGGCTGTGCAAAATTTCACTGAGCGTTTTGTTTTGAAGCTGTTTTGATGCATTTCGAGCTTGAAACAGTGACATTGAAACAAAACAAAAACCATTGAAACAGCTTCAAAATGAAATGAAGGCACTTGAAACATTTTGAAAGTTTCAAAACGTTTCGAATTTCAAAGCAGCCAGGCGGTGGGAGGCAGAGGAGAGCCAGGGCTGCCCTCGGAGCAGCTCGAAGCCTCGTGTAGCACAGCTCCGTGGGGAGTGCTGCCCTGGCTCTCCCTGCCTTCTGTCGCCAGGCTCAGCTCCAATCGGAGCACAGCGCCAGCTCTGCCCACCTCCTGCACTCTGATTGGCTCGGCCAGTCCCACAAAGCTCAGCCTGGTGGCAGGAGGTGGGCAGAGCCAGTGCTGTGCTCCACCTCCCACCACCGGGCTGAGTTCAATGGGGCTGTGAGCCACTCAGAGCTGAGCCCAGTGGTGGGAGTCTGGCAGAGCCCCATAGTCCTCCAGGGAGTGCTGGCAGGCCCCTGATCTGCCTACCGGATAACAGGAGGCTGCTGGTACTGGCTCAAACTGGGGCTGGGCAGAGCCCACATCCAGCACCAGGAAGACTGGTGCTGCCGCTGGCTCCAGTTGGCAGCAGCCTCCTGTCATCTGGCAGGCAGATCACAGGCCCGCCCACACCCCTGGGAGGGCCGCGGGGGCTGTGCCGGACTCCTCCCAGGTCTGCGGGCCCCCAATCTTCCTGCCAGATCACAGGAGGCTAGTTCTGCCACCTGGGGCCAGCAGCAGCTCCAATCTTCCCGGCACTGGGTGTGGGCTATGCCCAGCGCCGGTCCCAGGCAGCAGCAGAAGCCTCCTGTTATTCAGCAGGCAGATCGGGGGCCCGCACCCCTGGGAGGAGTCCAGCAGAGTCCCGCAGTCCTCACATGGGTGCGGGCCCCTGGATCTGCCTGCTGGATGACAGGAGGCTGCCACTGCCATTAAGTAACAGGAGATTTTCTTGTCAACATCTTGAGGTACAGTTTCCCAGAAACCTATGCACCTATCTCCTTGAAACTTGGCAGGCTTCATGCCCTCAGAAGGGGCTACCATCCCTGCATGTTTCATCTGAATTAGGCAAAAAATGACAAAGCTATAGGCAATTTCATGCTTCCCTATTATAGCCTATGGGCAAAATGTCGAAAGAGTGTCAAAACAGTGAAACAGTTTTGACGAAACAAAATAGAACAGAGCTTTCGAAACTAAATGAAACTCAGAATGAAACACTGTTCCATCAAAACATCAAAATGGAAGTCTAAGTGGAACGGTGCTGTTTTGCACAGCCTTAATGACAATCTCATACTGCTTGGAGTTACACTCAGCTCAAATGGGAGAGGTTTTGACAGTAGATCAAAAAGCTCCAATGGTGATGGACCTTAATAGCTGTGAATAGGATGAAAAGGTGTTAATAGGATGCTATATAATAGAATTTCTCTTAGTTTTTTAAAACTAGGAAAGTACAGGAAAAAATCCACTCATTTTAAAAACTATTATTACCATAATTTTGAAAAAAACACATACTCAGATTTGGGAGCTGTCACGACTCTGGGTTGCCAGTAAGACCTTAAGTAGGCCATTTTCTGTGCATACATTGTAACACAGCCTTTCATTACGTACTATTTTTCCACAGCCCCCTTATCTCATTCAGTACCCAGGGTACCCCTGCTTTGAGGAGGAATCCAGGCTGTGTAGAAGAGAATGGTGTCTTCAGAATTCCTGTCTCATTTGTTACAGACTTTGGAAGGTGTTTTGTGCATATAGCAAGGAAATGTGGAAAGAGAAAGGGCGGTCTCATAGATGAGACAGGTGAATGCTGCCTTGGAGAGTCACTATGCTATCCCTGCCTCTAATCCTATGGCATGCAAAACTCTCCAAAGTTTGCTTGCAACTGTGCTGCCATGTAAGTCAGGGAGGGCCAGTAGGAAGCATGAAGTCATTAGAGAGTTACAGAGCATCTGATGGGATGGCTTAGAGCAGTGGCTCTCAACCTATTTGCCATAGTGGGACATGCTTGCAGCTTAATGTGTTATGTGGGCTGCACCCACACAACTTACTTCCTGTGTATCCATTTAAAAAATGTTTTAACAGGATGTCACAAGGCCTGCAGCAGTGTGTTGACTGGGCCTCATGCAACCCAAGGACCGTGGTTTGAGAACCACCATAGAGTATGACAGACACCTGAGCTCTAACCGAATCTTAGATGGTCTATTGATTTAATGCAATGGATCTCCAGTTATTTCCTTGGCACAACAAACTTCAGCAAGAGAAGACTACCAAGTAAACTCTACCACTGCCAACACACTTAGTTTCTAGTTACCTTTGTGGCTCACAGGCAACAATAGATCCCTATGTCTTGTATGGATGCAGGGCTTCTATCGCCTTTATTGGAGCTGATGTCCGGAGAGGTACAAATTAAACCCTGTATGCAGATAGGGGGCTCCATAAATGTTAGCAATACCAAATATGACAAGCGAGAACCTGAAGATAGCTTCAAAACTGCATGCACTTCCCAGCTAATACACTAAGACGTTCACGATGGAAATGCCTCTATCAGGGCTGAATCCTTTTAAACTGCTATCTAGCTCCTGGTGTCCTATGGTACCCAGCTTTTGGGAGTCTTCTGCCATTACTGTCCTCATAAAAGGCATATATTTGTCACTAGTGTTCTCTGCCCTGCTCTCATTGCAGCAATGGTAGTGTTGGAGCAATTTCTTATTTTAAGAAAACCCAATGTTCACATGATAAAAAAAAAATTGCTTTAATAAGTCTTAACTGTAAATCAGAATTTCAAAATTTAATACCTATGATGCTTCTGTGAAAATCTTAACTCTGAAATATGCTGTGTCCTGACTGCTTATGTGTTTTATTTGCAACTTTTGTATTTTATCCTGCATCTTTTAATGTTACAAAATTCTTTTTCCAGCCAAAAGAATTTGGGTCAGAGGCCTGCAGGATTTCTCTTTAAATTTAGAAAACGGTAGCTTATTGCACGATAAACTATGATAGTGCATGATATTTATTATCCCAAAAAGCAATAAAGTAAGCACAGCACAATTAGGATATGCCCACAGAACAGGTTACTACTCCATGGAGGCACAACTGTGCCTAATAGAAACCTCTGTACAGTGTTTACTGACCACAGTTTTGCCAATAATAGTGATTTGCTGGTTTTCCAATTGCTTTTCAGCAAAAGAAATTAAGTGTTGTCAGTGAGGTGAAGCCTGCCTGCTTTTGCCTGGGTTTTGTTTTTTGCTTTATTTATTTGACAAGTACTGCCTAATAACTGGGGGGAAAAAAGCTTCTTTTAGGAGTTGGTATCTCTTACAGAAAAGCTGTTTACATATCATTCTTGAGAAGACTTTAAAGTGAAATCCAAGTGTAATTCATATCTTCAAATGTGAAACTAACTCAGGAACACCACTGAGATTAAAACAAAGAGGGATAAAAAGGAGACACCATCAGACAATCAGGTTCAACCGTACAGTCAGTCTCCATTTGATTGTAAAACTGGAGTCTTAACAACCAGACAAATGTTAAATATTATTAAGAAGGAAAAGCCCATGCACTGCCTCAATTAACAAACCGCAGAGCTTTTGAAATCCCGCTACTTGATGGGGGGAGGGTGTTATTAGTTTGTGTGATTTCCCAAATGCTGCAAAACTTGGTGTAAAAAAAATTAATATGTGGGTTCATCATCATCACCTGCATATTCATTATTACTACGACTTCTACCATTACTAAGAACTAATTAATTCTAAAAGTCAAAGTCAGCATGAGATTTAGCAGAGATCTCAAAGTTTGGAGGAGGAAGAGGTGGAAAGTTACCTGGTGGAGTTTCAAGAATGGATTTTTCTTTTTTGTTGGCTTTCTTCAGTTTTAACTCTTTCCTGCCTGGTCTGAGCCTTGGGGGCTTCTCTGTCTCTGCAGCAGGGACTGATTCTTCCTCTTCAGGTTGCTCGGTGAAAGGGGAATATTCCTCAGTGGGTTCCGGAAAAGAATAATAATGATCTCTGTTAATAATCTCCTGCAAGTAATAATCCTGATCCTCCATAGGTAGAGCCTGGGACAAATCTCCAAGCAGTGCCAGCCCAAAGGCACAGAGAGCAAGACAGAGCTGAGAAAAACATGAGCTTTTCTTGCTAAGGGAAATCATTTTTTTTTTTTTTGCACCAAGATTCTCTGTGAGTCCCAGATCCTTATTCAGCAGATAGTAAAAACAGAAACTTTGGCAGCTGGTGAATCCCAAGATTTGAAGAGGGAAAATTGCCCTGTCTATGATAAGTGCTTCTGCTTTGGATTAGTTTGCAAAAGTTACAAGTAGTGCAGTGGGAGTGAAGGCTGAGGAGGGAGGGAGGCAGGAGCTGGAGATGCATGTGATCATAGGGCTCACAAACCAGACACATGTACAAACACACATAGGGAAGAGAGAGAGCTCTGCTCTGCCGGCTTTTGGCAGGTGTGACTTTCCAGAGCACTCTTTCTTGCTTGCTTGCTTGCATTCTTTCCTGCAAAAAGCAGGGTTACAAGATACTATTTCAGCTAACTCTCTGGGCTTTCAAGTCACGAAGATTCCAGTGCTCGTGCATAGTTGATCCTGGGTTGCATTTATTTTTTAAAAATATCAACAATCCTTCAACTCCAAGTTGATGCATAAATATATCTCAGATTAATTAGGGGGGAGGGGGGTATGTTTGTGCACACACGCACATGTAGATCAAAGAAAGCTGCCTATTTCTGTGTTTTTATAGTAAAGTTCACTAAGTTTGTGTACATCATTATTGTTTCTGTGTGTCTGTATATGCAAATAGTATTTTATATCTTTTCTCTTATTTTTCTTTTTATTTCATATACATTTATTTCCTCTCTCTAGATCTATAGCAAGCTCATCCATCTTTCATTCCTCCAGTAAATGTGGAGATAGACTATAGGAGGTGCCTGTTTTACAGATGTGCTACAATTAAAGACAATAGGTGAAGCACCTTTGAAAACCAGAGCATATATGTCTCCTCAGAAGTCATTTCCCCTGTGTGACAGGGCAGAAGTCATGCCCTGTCCCGAAGCACAAAAAGGCAAGGGAGCTGCAGATGGGGAGTGCTTCGCATGCACGTTGAGAACTCTAGTAAGGCATGGGAGACCAGGATGTGGCTCTAATTGGTTTTTGCTGAGCACTGCAGGAGCAAGAGTAGACAGAGGAGAAACCACCAGATAGGCCCTGACCCAGAAGTTAAAGCACTGGAGCCAGGTGAGAGGTTTGCCCCAGAGAGGGGAGACCCTTGAGAGCAGGACCTCATGCAGCTGCATGGAGGTGTAGCAACTACCCAACCCCAGCTGTGGGTCCACAGAGCCAGCAGAAGAGGATCTGCAGCAACAAAACTTGTCTGAATGAAGATCCAGTGTAAGAACATCACATCGGAGGTTTGTAAGGAGTTCATCCAGTGAGTGAAGCATGCTGGGTCCATAGCCTAGAGGAAAGAAGAGAGAGGCCAGCTGGGGAGAGCTGCCCTGTGAAGGGGGGGGTGGCTCACCTCTGCAATGGGCACAGAACTCAGAGCCAGCGAGGGGACTGAGTAGGCTGGCTATGCTGCCCAGTTGGGACCCTTGATTAAGGACGGAGCTGAACTGAAGCTCTGGTGCTATTCTGAACATAGGTCAAAGGGCGGGGGTGGGGGAGATAATCATGATTTGGAGGCATTCCAACGACTTTGTGAATGCACTAAGAAGAGACTAAAATTCAGAAATTACACCCCTAAACATCTGATGTGGTAAGGGCAAGATATGGAGATGGAGGAGCCCTGTGAAGATGCCGGGCAGCCGGAGGAATTGTATTAAGAATCAGCAGTTTGCCTCCCAGTATTAACTTTTACCTTTGGATTTGCCTTAACATCAAAGGCAGGGCGGGTGAGAAACAAAGAGCGTAAGCAGTAGACCTGTGTGAAGTGGCTAGTATTCACTTTGGATTCGGATTCAGTCGATTCAGGAGACAATGATTTGATTTGGGGATTCAAATTACTGTCCCGAATCGATTTGGCCGAATCTGATTCAAAGATTTGGCCACCTCCAAATTGGCCAAATCTCCAAATCAGCTCCATCCCCCACCCACTCTCAATGGCTGCCCCACCCACTCTCCCAGCTTCTGGCTCTTTAAAAAAAAAAAAAAAAAAGCCCTGCACTCGGCATCTGCTACCAGGTGGGGGGGCCATCCCTGCTGGCCCCCAGTGCCCCCCACTGCATGGGGGGATTTATCATGAGCTCCCCAACCCCCACCCGCTCTCCCAGCTCCCCCTGTGGCTGCCCCACCTGCCACGAGCCCCCAGAAGCCCCTAGGCTGCTGCAGCAGCCGATGAGTGTGGGGCTTTTTTTTTTAAAGGGTCGGGAGCTGAGGCAAGCAGGCAGCCATTGGTGGGGAGGGCTGGGAGAGTGGGCAGGGGTCAGAGGATTCATGGCAGAGGCTCCCATTCAGTGGGAGGCAGTGGGGGTTGCCCCCCCACCTGGCAGCAGTCAGTGAGTAGGGGCTTTTTTTTAAAGAGCCAGGAGCTGGGGTTGGGTGGAGCAGCCATGGGGAGTGCTGGGACATGGGCAGGGGTCGGGGGCATTCAGGGGGGCTGGGGGAGCAGTCAGGGGATGGGGCCTGGTGGGTGTCCCCCCTCCTCCTGCCCTCCTTCCCACGCTCCCTACTTACCAGCATGGAATTCAGGTCCAGCTCCCTTGTGCAGTGGGCGGGGACTGCCTAAATCGCCCAAGCTCTCTGAATCTTTTCCAAATTGATTGAGAGAGCTTTGAATCGATTTGGACCTTTTAATTAGTCTCTTGATTCGATTTGCATTCAGAGACTCGGCCACCGAATCAGGCCAAATCTCCTCCGATTCCAATCAGTACCCAAAGCTTTGCACAGCCCTAATTAAGCAGGTCCTGAGTGAGAGGATTGCACATATTCCTATGAGAGTCTCAGACTTCTACACCCTGCTCTTTTGGATCACCCTTGCTTCCCCTGAAACTTCAAGGATCCAAGGCCATGATGGGCCTCGCTAGGCTAAGTGAGGGAAAGGTGCCTGGTTTGAAGATGGGAGGCGTAGTAGTGTAACTTGGGATGGGCAAATGGGCCACAAGCCCCACATAAGCCTCTCCAGCACTCTTCCTGCTTGTCCTCCACCCCACCCTCCTCCAGGGTTTGTCCAGGGTGCCACCCCAGTTTATTATGCCACTGGGGTAGAGGAAGTAACCCAAGCCTGAACTGCTGCCAAGAGTCCTCCTGAGTTAAACACAAGCTCTGTATACAACCCACTGATGTCCATGGGATAAGATGACATTGGGATGAGAGCATCATTTGATCTGTAATCTACAATTTATCCCTGAAGCATATATTTTAAACCTTCTCTCCTTTCAGGACCTACTCAGCTAGAAGGCAAATATTGCATTCATTATCATCTATATTTTGTTCATCAAGGGACATACATATTTTCTTCATTTATATTCCTGTTCTTACCAACACTTCTGTAAACTTCAGGTGGCAAGTCTTCTGCACAGGGCCATAGACTAAAGCTAAACTATATATCCCAATGCTCATAAGCTTTTGATTTTGGGGTTCTAGATCTCTAGTCTTAAGTCAATGCCTAATTTTCACCCACTACTTTAAATTGTATCATCTTTTTTCACTGATCTGAGTGAAACTGAGTTTTTCCTCCAAACTGTTGAACATCATTCACTCATTACACCAAGATGTGAAGCCAACTGTAGTGTATGAAAACAAAGAATCAAGTCTCTTTGACATCAACAGTAGGGTGAAACAGGAGTGTGTTTCAGCTGCCATGCTCTTTAACATCTACTTTTTATTCCTGCTCCTTCATTCATTCAAGGACAGCAACAATAGCATTTATCTTTGAACCAGACTAGATGGAGGCTTGTTCAACATCATATGGTTTAGAGCAAAAAATGAAGTGAAAGAATTGGTTGTGAGACACTTCCTGTTTGCAGATCATGTGGCCTTGGTTGCTCACAGTGAATCTTATCTTCAAAATCTCTTGGGCAGATTTTCTGAGTCATGCAAGAGCTTTGGGTTGACAATTAGTCTCAAGAAGACTGTGATCATGTACCAAGGGATGAAAGAACCAATACCTGACAATACTTTAGAGGGTAAATCACTTAGAGTCATGAAAAGCTTTTGTTACTTGGTATAATCAGTCGATCCTGCCACCCTCAAAAGTCCAGGGTAGATCAAATCAATGATTCTCCTGCCTCTATAATCTCTCCAAACTCATACCTGCCATGACTTGATGGTATTTTAATATTCTTGAGCTCAGAGGCCGTCAGCAGACAGAGGGTCATTTCTTCTATAGTGTTTCAGCACAATGCTCAATTCTCCAGCCTCCCTTGGGTTAGCCTCTATGTGAAGGGTCACCTCTCTGGGACAACTCACTTCATGCCTTAAGGGCAATAATCATGACCTCCTGCCTCCTCCATAGTCATGCCCATGCCTCCCATGTGTTATCAGACATTGGCCATCTGGGGTGCCTCATCTTAATACTCTACCAGGCCTCTCCTGGCCTTCAAACAGTTATCAGGGTTTCAGCCTTCTTGGCCTCCACCCCACTTCTCTAGCTGGGTCTTCTCTGCTCAGGTTCACAACCCTCAGGCCTGGCTTATAAATTCTAGTTCATCTGTTTAATGACATCAAAATTAAATGTAGCAGACTCACCTTTCAGAGCTTGGATTGAGTCCCAGGCTTGAGATCCTGCTGTTTTGATTGGTGGAGCCTATCCACCAATCAGGAGGCAGCAGGAGAAATAAGGTCACACCACTTTGAGGGGAGGGGGAGAAGAGTTGATTGAAGACTGTAAACTATCAGGTCCGGAAGACTTCAGGGGCGGAGCCCTGGAGCGTATAAAAGGAGCTGTGTGACCAGCACGAGGGGCAGATGCAGCGAGGGACTCAAGGAGAGTGGAGCCAAGAAAAGCTGGGGAGCTCTCCCCCAGCGGGCAATAGGCCCAAGGCTCCTGAAGCTGCCACTGGAGAAGCAGCCTTGGGAGCGGTGCGAGACCATTCGGGCTGTTGATGGCGCACAGGGATGGTGCGCGGAGACCCGGCCCTGGGAGCAGTGTGAGAATACTCGGGCCCATCACGGTGCACAGTTCAGTGCATGAAGCCCTGGCTTTGGGAGCCACAAGTGGCGGCTTGAGCCTTCATCCCCAGCAGGGCCTTGAGGCCTGCAGCGAGGTGGCTCAGGCTTCATCTCCCAGCAAGCACCCAGGTCCCACGGTGCACAGGGTGGCGCATGGGCCTGAACCTTGGGAGCCAGGGAGCAGCAGAGGCTGCTTGGCTTAGCCACCTGGCATGAGGATAGCTGGCCAGAGCCTGAAAGGCCCAGCCTGTGCAAAGAGAGCCCTCGGTGCTGAGCCAGGGCACAGGGAAATGGTAGTGCTGCATCGTGAAGCTCAGCACCCAGGAGCCAGCAGCGGTGATGCAGCAGCTGAGAGGAGCTGAGCCCTTGGTGCCCAGAGCGGGGCACAGGGTGGAGAGGAGCCCAGAGGTGCAGGAGAGGCTTGGAGAGGTGCTCCAGCAGAGGAGACCCCATTGAGCTGTGCCCTGACTACTGCCACCTGAGGGAGCGTGAGTCATTGGGCCCTTGGGTCCCACAGGGAAAAGACATTTGGGGCAGGCAAACCCAGAGTAGGGGCTGGGTGAGCAGCCCCCCCGCCAAGTCAAGGCCCTAAGGGGAGGGGCCCTTGGTGCTTCCTGGATACCCCGCACCCCCCAAAGGGACCCCATTGGAAGGAGGACTATCTCTTGCCATGGGTCAGGGACTATATTAAGGAAATAGATGTTATTAAGATTGGTCATGTTTCCGCCTTATATTTTGCAATTGAAATGTTATATTGTGATGTTGTAAACAGTGTTATTTAGGGTTTGACCTTGGTTATTGGTTCATGTTCACTGTAAATATATGTATATGATATTTAGTTTTATGTTTATGTATATTATAACTAAATAAATTGTATATAGTTAAGAACTTTGGGCTTGGGCTAACTCTATAGAGGAGAAAGGGATCTGCTCGAAATTCTGGCAACCCTCTCACAACACCCCCTCTTGCCTACCCATCCCATTCAATTGAGAATAGGGCACACCCTTGGGTGTACCCATGTTACATAAAATAGAAGAACATTACCACTTTAACAGCGATCTTCTCACTGAGTCACAGCTCCTTCACAGGCAGTGAGTCCCCACTGCTGGCAGCGGCTCCTAGGCTTGTAGCATCTGGACCGCTGACGCTTCCAATGCCTGCAACACAAGGACTTCCAAGCCCTCTGCACAGCCCCAGGAGAGCTTATTCTGCTGGGTCTCTCCTTTCCTCCACACTCTTGCCTGGCTTCCAGCTGGGTTTATACACTTGAGCCCTTGTTCCCTAGTCTGGAGTGAACTATGCTGTATTGTGTCTAAATGCTGCAAGGACAGAGAAATGAGAGGCTTATGAGCCATCAAATCTTGCTCACTTGTCACTCCTGAAATGCCTGTCTCAGGAAGTCAGAAGCACATATACAGACCCACTCTCCATTCACATACTTCCAAATACACAGACACACAATAAATGCATACATCTGCTCTTTCAAGATCCACACATTTACACAGTTACCACCAGGGGAGGAAAGGAGAAAGAAAACTGAAAAACTGGGGGAAAAAAAGTCATGAAAACTTCAACTAAAAGAAAGCTGTGACCTATTTGAAAATATTCACTAAAACTCTCTCCCATTTCTCAGTCCCTTTAATGCCAGTGTCAAGCTCACATATGATCAGCATTTATTCTGCAGGAGTGTGTAGTATCGCCAGCCATGAGGTGGGATTCCACTGTGCCACGTGCTGTACACACACAAAACCAAAAGACAGTTTCCAAAGGAAAATAGAACAATAAGAGAAGAGGCGCTTGGTCAGGCTCAGTGATGGGTGTGAGATAATTTCTACCCAAAAATTGAGTGAGTGTCCTCAGCTGCTGCCTGGTGTGGTTGGGGGAAAGTCCATGATACTCTCTGCACAACTGCCCTGCTGCTGCCTGTGTCTCTGGGCATGACTGGTGGCAGATAGCACCTCGGGCACAGGTGCATCTTTCTACTTCTCTTGTCTGCAGGGCCCCAGACTGTATGATGGTCCCACACAAGAGCAGTTGCCCAGCTGACTGCCAGAATAGATGTCCGATGGACTGCAACATCTGGAAAGCCTTCAGGCGGTTTGTTATATGGGAGAATGTCCCACTGCTTCTGCCTCTCATGCCGTCATCTCCTAGTACTTAAAAGCTGCTGAATTCACCCTTGTTGCTGGCAAGGGCTCCCCGCAGCAGTGTAGCCCTAATGGCACCACTTCTGCATCTGCTGATGACTACAGAATTGCTGCTGACTTACAGCCATGTGAGGGAGTGGAGAATGTGGTTCCACGCACTGAAATTCAGGATGAGTTTAGGCTCATGAACTCACTCCGGACTTGTGGAGGGCTGGGGATACTGTCTGTAAAGGAGGATCCTTGCAATGACCCTGTGCACAGTATGTGGGTGACAGTGGAAGACAGTGGCATTGTACTAGGAGGTTTCCCTCTCCTCCTCCAAGCAATCACCCTTGGGGTGGGGGTGGCAGCAATGCCAGCTGTCACAAATCCATTGAGACACTTGGGATTTCTAAGTCAAAATAACTCTGACTTGCAATCTCCTGATTGAACCCTCAGATCTCTGAATTTTCCCAGGTGGTAAGTCTGTGGAGGGGAAGGGGCGGGGAATCAAGGCACCCACAGTGAGGAAGAGAGTAGGGCAGGGACAGGAGTGAATGGGGCCCCAGGGCCAGGGAGGGTTGTCCAGAGGCATGGGGGGAGCCCAGCCCCCCACAACTGTGCACACCCCTGGGGGAGGCATAGTGGGTATGTGCCCCCTATGGGACAGAAGCAGGCTGCCCACTGCAGGCTCGGGGCTCTGTGCCCTGGTGCCTTTGCCCTGGGAGCTCAGCCGCACGATGCTATTGCTGTCTGCCAGGGTGTGACGGCCACACGACTCATCCCCTGCCTGCCTGGAAGCATGCTGGTGTCATGCTACTGAGTTCCTGGGGCAAAGACACCAGGTGCAGAGCCCCAGCCCACAGCAGACAGCCCATCTCTGCCCCACACTGGGTACATGCCCCCCATGCTTCGTGCGTGGGGTCATACAGCTGCAGGGGTCTGTGCCCCCCCTGCACCTCTGAATGACCCACCCTGGCCCCGGGGCCCCATTCACCCCAGCCCCTGTTCCTGTCCTATTCCCTCACTCACCATGGGGACCTCAATCTGCCCCCTCCCTCCGCCCCTTCCCTCTCCCTCCACCCCTTCCCATCCACTTACCAGCTGGGTGCTGTCTATGTGTCTGCTCCTCATTCCCAAGCCACAGTCCTCTCCCTGCCCCCCCTCCCCACCCCCAGCCCTGCTGCTGCCTCCCACTTGTGACCTATATTACTTCACATCCTACCAGGGTGTGCGGCAACCCTCCCTCTCTGGGCTCCAAACCCCACACATATCCCACAGCCCTCTATGCCTTCACAAATAACACCCCCCACCCACACCCACACACACACACACTTCAAAAATAGCATCGCATGTTTTACATGCCAGTCTTTTGTTTTTTTAAGAGTTCATCTCATGACTTTTGGCATGGTGGGGTTGACAATACTGGGGTGGGCTTGGGGGTGGGAAATGGTATGTTTCTGGGAGAAACTTAATCCAGAGTGTGACATGTATTGAAACTGCTAGTTCTTTGCCAGGAATCATGGCAAGTTCTGGAAACTCAGATCCTCCAAATAAAGACAGTTCTGTTACGCCCTGTTAAATTTACCCTGATGCTAACCCACAATAATTTTACAGCTTTAAGTTTCACAAGCAAATGGATAGAAACTGGAAGGCTAGTGCATAGGAGAAATTGGTGAGCAATAAGCTTGGTAATTGCTCCCATTCTGAAGTCAAGTAACCCCCTTGACCACAGACAATAGTACAATGGGCATCTCCCGCCCCCAAGAAGAAACTGGGCTCAGAATAGCAAGGAAATAAATGTTATTCTTTACAGAGAGGAAAGCTGTAATTTACTTTATATACATACATACATACATACATACATACATACATACATATCATTGATTACACTAAATTAAAGTTAAGCTATTAAAGCTAACTATTTAAATCTTAAATATTTAAGCTTTTAATATTCACTTATTTAGTTCACGTTAAATATTTAAGTTTTTGGAGTGCTTAAATTAAAACTAAGTAATTCATGGTAAATTAAAATACAGTAGATATCTTTTCTGTCTAGAACAGTGCCACCCAGAGCATGAGAATTCGAAGTACATGAATCTACCCTGTAAAAAACATCATGCCGTAAGCGCCACCTGGTGGCACTATGAGGGACATACCTTAATATACATTCCTTTGATCACGTGTACAACCCCTCTAGATAGCGGGCGCAACTAAATCAGATGCAGTTGAATTCACATTTAGATAAATCACGTGCACGTGCATCAAGGCCCTTGGATTCTACAATCAGCAATAATCGTGACCTCCAGACTGAACTGACTAACAACTGGAAAAGCAGCTAAGAATTTGGGGCTATTACGGAAACATGCTTGGAATAACAGCAACTTATCAACTAAGGTGAAGATGCAAATCTATGAGATTAGCATGCTGTCATCTCTGATTTACAGTTAAGAAATGTGGACTACATATGCGAGGAACTTCAAGAGATTGAACAGCTTCCACATGAGATGCCTGTGTAAGATGCTGAAAATAAAGCAGGAAGACAAAATACTAAACATAGAGGTGCTGGAGCATGCAGGACTGACACACACAGAAATTACTATCAAGAAGAGGAGGTTGCGACAGCTTGAGTCAGGAGAATGAGAGGAGACTGCATCCCGAAGAATATTTTAGACAGCAAGGTTTGAGACAGCTCTAGAAAGAGGGTCACCCTTGATGGCAGTACCATGACGTGTGTAAAAATTATATGAAGTTGTTCAACATCAATGTAGAAACCTGGGAGGATTGCACAGAATCCCATCCAATCTGAAGGGAACATCTAGCACTAGGTGCTGCTCAGCAAAAGCTGCTGCAATCCAGATCATAGAAGCAAAGTGAGAAAGAAGAAAGCAGCATGCTGTAAATATTGACTCCAACTCAGACAACACATGGATCTGTAAAACTTGTAACAAGCTGTGTCACTCTTGAATCGGGCTTGTCAGCCACAAGCAGATGCATCAGACACCTGACTAGACCTCTAACGCAGACACCATGGTCCAGAGGATCGATGGGTACCTATAAAAAAAAATTTCCAGTCTTAAGGCAATCCCTAACTTTTCATCCACTACTTTAAATTTTATCATCTTCTTATTTTTCCCATTTTCACTCTAAAGCTACTTTGTGAGAATAAGCATGACCTTTCCCCCAGCTGCACACAGAACTAAAGCAGGTAGGAAATAATTTTTGTTATAATAAATAATTTCTGTTTTAAGCAAGGAATTTTTATTTTTGATTTTCAATGAACAGAAAAGTGTCAGGTTTTCAGTTATTCCACTGAAATAAACATTGTTTGAAATGTGTTTTAATAAAAATTGCTGCCAAGTAAAAGCTTTTATGCAATGTTTTCAATAACTTTATACAAGACGTCTCATTTTTGGTCTCCAAAGGATGGGGACAGAGGACAGCTATAGAAGCTAAGACCCTCATACTTGGAGGGCATGAGAAGGAAATGTACATCATCATTCCAGATTATCCTTCTTAAGAGCATCTCCTGTATTCAAAGGAGGATCAACCCCTGGATCTCTCTTGAATCTCACTAATTGAACAGTTGTTATTACTTTGACTTCCATTTGCAGTGTGTCTGCTACTCTACTCCCTACATGCTACATATCTCCCAGTGCAGATCTTTAGTTAGAGGAAATGTGCAGAACATTGTGCATTTCACAACCATTCCTGTAGAAATGTCATGGGTATGTCCAGTAGAGAGCAGTAATAAGAAAAAAAATATAAAAGCTTTTTTCTGTATCAGCAATAATTAACTATTTTTTTCAAGAACTAAAGGAGTTTGAACTGGAAATTACTATTTAACAAACTGAAGTTGATAAAAAAGATATTGTTATATCCTTATTTAAGCTTTTGAATGTAATCAAATATTTTCTTAAAATTTGGAGTGCAGTATACATTCATTAAAGCCCAGGGTAATAACAATTAGTAACTTTGGGAGTTTCCTTTAATTGCATTTAACAACTGCAAGTGCATGAATATCAATACCTAGACATACACCACATCAGCTATTCCATCACATGATACAACATCTTTCTTTATATCAAAAGTGGATTGTTGATATAATTGCACTTGCACATAAAAAACAGTACCACAAAATGTTTTCTCCCAGATTTCCTGTTTTTTCTTATACTTTCCTCATTCATTCTGCGGTTAGTACAATATTGTAGAGCCTCACATGGCATAGTGACCATCCCTCAACCATACCAAAATATTGTCTATTTTCCTTTACATGTGCAGTGCCGGTCACAGGATCTTATCTGCATGAAGAAGCTGACTTACCCAAATATCTACGAATCTTGCTTGTTTTTATTGACTTTGCTCATTATTTAGAACTTCTTACTGCCATATACATTACAGCCCCATGGACTGCACACTGATGGGAAGTAATCATAGACCTTACACTGTTTGGAGACTGCTGCCACCCCATATCTGAATTCATAAACACACACTGTTGCCTCCCATTGGCCCACAGTCTGCTCCTGGATATCCATGCCCAGTCCTTATTGAAGCCAGCTGCAGGCACATCTGTGGGCAAAACATAGCACTTGGCCAGCATTTTGCTTTTAAGTCAGCTGATTTTTGTTTCAAAACAGTCTTAGGACTACCAAAAAACAGTATGAATGTATTACCCTCACTGAATTTATATTGATGTAACTAAGGGTAGAATTCTACTGAAGTTTCTCTCTATTATTGCCTATTTAGATATTTAAAAATAATTGCATTTGATATAGAAAGGATTAAAGGAAACAAATAGTTCCTTAAAACAACTGTTACTAGCAATAGCCGTCAATCTCACCCCTCCATGCAGATCAGAAGATACTTTGATTAAAGTAATTTACCCCTCCATGCCCAGTAAAGTAAAATCCCAAATTCCCTTTAACTACAAAGGAACTAAGATTTCACCCTCTTTACTTAACATTTATGCAGGAGAAAGATAATGGTCCTGCCTTCACTTTCATGTACATCAATATTAAGTTTGACAACTTTGCTGAAACTCTTTGATTTATACCCAGGAAAAAACTGGGCCCTATAAATTGCAAAAAAAAAAAAAAAAAAAAAAAAAAAGATAGTTTTGTTTCTCCATACCTGGTTGTCTGAATCACAGCTCTCTTAGGCCCTGTATCAGGATGATAATTCTACTGAGGGGAGACACTTAAGTACATGCTGATCCTTAAAGTCAAGGAAGGATTTAAGTGCTTTCCTAATGCCGTTCTTTAATTTATGCTTATACTGTAGTATACACTGCATGATCATATATTTAAGCTATCATTTAATTATATTTATGCTGTTGAGCAGCCTTTTAACTTTTCTTTTTAAACGTGAATTTTTTTAATGCAAGCAATATGATTCAAAAAGAGGCAGCCTGATTTCATTACAATTCCACTGTAACACTGAGATAGCACATAAGGTTTCTATATGCTTTGGCAACAAAACAACACTAAAAATAACTTTTCTTCTAAGCACCAGGAAAGTTTCTGTCCCTTTATACTTAAGATCCACAGTAAATCATGGCCCATAAAATGGAGCAAGAAAACGGAATTACACTTTTTAAACACTCAATTTTTTTTTCACATAAACCATTTACTCCTGCTGTCACCAGGGGCAAAATATATCACTATAGAAAAGGGAAACTTTAAAATGTTATTGGAAAATACAAAGCAAGCTGCATTTAAAATCTGGAAGTATGCCTCTTAAAAGTCTGTCTCCTACGTATGTAAATCAGTCTTCATCTCTAATAGTCTGTCCTTCTGTCTATCCACTTTGCTCATATACAGCATCCATCCCTAAGGTCTCTGAGCACATAAAAGCCTACACTAACCTGCTTGATAAGGCAGGTTCTTCAATGGGAGGTTCTCATTCAAAAGTTGACTGGACACTGGAAACCTGATCTCATATTAACCCATCCCATTAATTTTTAAGTGAAATGGTCACGTTCATGGAATGTCTTTGTTCTGCAAAGTGAAGTTTGCCAAAATATGGAAACACGTTTCCTTTATCACTTGAGCACATCAAAAGCTGAGGTAAAATATGAATTACAACTAAGAAGAAACATTTGTGCTCCTTTTTCTCAAAAAAAAAAATGTTATTTCCTTCAGCTAAACAGAGACTAGAGTAATCAAAGTGCATTAATTGGGCCACTGATTTATTTTAGAAATCAATTGTTTAAATAGTTTAAGAAATGGAGCACAATCTCAAAATAGGGAAAGTAGCACTATATTTTCCCTTTAGTTTTTCTGGTAAAAATAGCATGACCTTCAGAAGATCATTCATCATATTGTCTTTGTACTTATGTGTATAGAGAAGGAGCTCAAATTGCCATGGAAACAAAAGGCTCCTTGTTCTGTAATACTTTCCCTGTGCTATATTGTCATGTTCGTTACATGAACTCTTTCTTTAGCTATAGCTGTACCCGCATGATTTGGTTCTGGTTTCTGAACACCCCAAATTTGCCTGAGGCTTTGACCCAGTACAGAACAAAAATACTTTGTAACTGGATCCCAACACTCCCCATCCCAAGCATGTTTGGATCTAGCATATTGGGTCAGGCCTATGTCTGTTTTTAAAGTTACCTATTTACTATCTTCCCATTTTTATTTTTTCATTGACAGAAAGGCGCTTAGGCTAAGGACAGAAGTTATGCATAAACTGGTTTAAGCGATTGGAAACTAGTTTAAATCTGTAACAAAACAAAGATTAAGTGCACATAAACTGCTTTCAGAGTGGCCCAAACTGGTTTAAGATAAACCTGGTTGGATGGAGTATCAGACTTAACTGATTTAGGTTGAACCGGTTTATGGAACTTCTGTCCCAGATCCCTACCTGGTTCAAGTTAACTTTTAGTCCTCCAGCATCCCAGGATGCTTTGTAGCCTTGGGCTATGCTGTCTACTCCACCCCTCTGCTCCTTAGCCTGCATCCTGCCTGCATCTGTCAGGCAATGGGGCAGGGGGGAGCAGAGGGGAACAGACCCCCCCCAGCCAGGGTCTACACAGCATGTGGGGGGAGGGGAAGCCCCTGTGATGGGGGCTTTTCCACTCTCAGCAGCCCTCCCCCTTCCCAGCTGCTGATTGCTTTAGCTGCTGCCACAGGAGGGAGGAAGAAGCAGTCCTCTCAGCTGGGCGCCTGCCCATGCAGCCCAGCATGAGGGCACCAGGGAGCCTCCACCTTAGGGGGGACTTCCTTTCATTCCAGCTCCGGTCCCCCAGGTTCCCCCAGCTCAAAGCAGGACCATCCCCAACTACATCATCCCAGCCAACATTTGGTCTATCCAGGTCTTAAAAACCTCCAAGGATGAAAAGTCCCCAATCTCTCTGGATAACCTGTGCCAGTGCTTTACTACCCTCCTAGTGAGAAAATTCTTTCTAATATCTAAACCTCCCTTGCTGCAACTTGAGACCATTGCTCCTTAGTCTGTCATCTGCCACCACTGAGAACAGTCCAGCTCCATCCTCTTTCAAACCCTCTTTCGGGTAGCTGAAGGCTACTGTTAAATCCTCCTCTCAGTCTTCTCTTCTCTAGACTAACTAAGCCCAGTTCCCTCAGCCTCTCCTCATAAGTCATGTCCCCCACCCCCCTACCATTTTTGTTGCCCTCCAGTGGACTTTCTCCAATTTGCCCGCATCCTTTCTGTAGCAAGGGGCCCAAAACTGGACACAGTACTCCAGATGTGCCCTCACCAGTGCTGAATAGAGGGAAATAATCACTTTTCTTGGTGGCAACACACCTACCAATGCAGCCCAGGATGCCATTAGCCTTCTAGGCAACAAGGGCACACTGTTGCTTCATATCCAGCTTATTGTGCACTGTAACCCCAGGTCCTTTTCTGCAGAGCTACTGCCCAGCCAGTCAGCCCCCAGCCTCTACCAGTGCATGGGATTGCTCTGTCCTAAGTGCAGGACTTTGCACTTGTCTTTGCTGAACTTCATGAGATTTTTTTTGGCCCAATCCTCTAATTTGTTCAGGTCACTCTGAGAGACCTATCCCTAAGACTTGTAGCACCTGAGGCAAGCAGCTCTGGGGTTCGGCAGGGCAAGAATTCCCCTCATCTCCCTGGGGTTTTCCGGGGCTGGGGAACCCTGGGCTGGGGTGGAAGGAAGTCCCCCAAGGCAGGGGCTCCCTGGTGGCCCCATGCTGGGCTGCATGGGCAGGCATCCAGCTGAGAGGACTGCTTCTTCCTCCTTCCTGTGGCAGCGGCTGAAGCAATCAACAGCTGGGAAGGGGGAGTTGAGGAATTGCTCTCAGCTTCCCAGAGCTGCCTGGGCTGGGGAACCCAGCTGGGAAACCCCCTGAGTGGGGAGGCTACCCCAAGGTGGGTCAGCGCCTGGACAGAGGGCTCCTTAACCCCCTGTGGGGGGCCAGCAGGGGGTTGGGGACACTTGGCTGAGCTGGCAATGGCCAGCAGGCTGGGAGATGTGCTCTAGCGCCCCCCGCCTACTAGCCTGGGTCAGTGCAGGCTTCTCCCTGCCTTTCCCAATTGAAAACTGAACATCAGTTCAATTGGTTATTATCACTTCAACCTACGCAGCTTAGAGGAAGCTGCCTAGATCAAATCGATTCTGCCTCAGGCTTTTTAACTGTCTGTACTTAGCCTTAAAGAAGGCAGGTTAGGCAGCATCCATCTGTAACATGATTTAAAAGTTATAAATAGGATTAAGTAGCATTTTCTGCAATTTTTGAAAAAATAAATGCAACATTTATCTTTTACGATGGGAACTACATCTCTCATGCCGCAAAATTACTGGTGAATTTAATGCTAACAACACACTAACCTGGCATTTGGCAAGCACTCCAGGATTGATGCCAGCAGAAGCTTTACTAAAAATGAGACTGAAGACACAGGAGCTTCAAACATTTGTAAGACCGGCATAAAAAAGGGTGTTGTTACAGGTTACAAAGGTTACTTTTATTAACTTATTGACTGTCACTGGAAAGGCTTTAGCTCTGAATTAGTAACTGGATTACATTTTTGTGACTTCCATGCAAGTATTAATAAAAAAATAGATCAACATGTTGCATATTTATAGGAGGTGAATTAGAAAGTAGAGAGTGGTGGGTGAGGATAATACAGTTCTTAAAACAATTTGTGAAACAGTAAGATACATGGGCTCACTACCTCTAAAGAACATTCTGAAATTGGTGTCTGAATGAAATATCTTTCTGCTTCTAAATGCAGAGTTGTATAGAATCAAAAATACATGCTTCCAGCAAACTCCCAAATATCTCACCATCTAGTTAAATCCAAATCCATAAATTGTAGGATTGTTTTTACAGACAGAGAAGGAAAAATGTTCTGCTTCTCAGATGCACTGTAGTAATATTTGCTGAGCAGATGCCCTTCACAGAAATGGATGTGAATGTATTTACTTACTTTCACATAAATACATTTCTGCATACCTGGCAAAACAAGAAGTGAAGTTTTGTCAAAATCTGAACTGGTGTAATTTATTGTGTCTGTTATTTTAATTATTTATAGAAACTAAATGATTTTGTTAATTTTCATAATCATATATTTTTAGGAAACAAAATTCCATCAAACTCAATATACCCTAAGTACCTTCAACAATGCATTTCACTTATTAAAACAGTGAAGACAGTGATTTATCGAAAAGACAAGCACTAAAATGAGTTCTTACTTGTCATACAGCAAGCATTAAATATTCATGGTAGACTTTTACATTACTGGATATGACAATATAATTTCACAGCTATGTAATAAACTTGTTTGAACTTGACTTATAGTCATTAAACATGGGCTTTTGCCAGCATGTTGGATAAAGCATTGGATGAAAGAGACATGATCGTCCCTAGTGATACAATGAGCCTTTAAAGCAGGGGTGAGCAATTATTCAGGCTGGAGGGCTACTTAACAAGTTTTGGTGAGCTGCCAAGGGCCACACACAAATTTTTTCAGAAGATATAATTTTAACAAATTATAAATAAAAAAACCCAAATCATATAGTAAAAATATCTACAATAAAATATTTTTAAAAACCCAAACAAACCCAGAGCAATGAGCTGTTATGAGTTATATAACTTACAGATGGCCTGGGTGGAGCGTGTGTGTGTGTGTGTGTATTCTGTGTCTTATGTATGTCTCCCTTGTGTGTGTGTGTATGTGTGTGTGTGTGTGTGTCTGTCCTGTCTACTTTGCATGTGTTAGTCCTGTGTGTCTGCACATCCATCCTGACTGTGTGTCTCTCCTGTGTGTCCCTGTGTCTGTCCTGTTTATTCTGAATGTCTGTCCCATGTTTTTCCTGCATGTCTGTCTTGTGCCCTGTGTATTCTGTGTCCATCCTGTGCATATCTGTGTCTGTTGTGTGTTTTCTGCGTGCGCCCGCTCATGCTGTCCCCGCAACCACATTCTAAGGCTGCAAGTGCTGCAACACCAGCAGACAATCAGTGTTTCAGGGGAAACAAAGCTAAGCCCAGGTCTGCAGCTGCCTGGTACCAAGCAGTTGGAACAAAAGGGTCTGGCAACCCACACCTGCAGCCCACCAAATACAGCTCCCATGCCCCTCCAGCATCCCAGCCAGGGCCTGGGAGTAGTGATGCCTCTCATCTCTGTATAGGGTGAACACCTTTTCCAAAGGGAAAGGTGGGACACGTGCCCTCCTTCCTTCCCCACCCCATCCCCTGCTGCCGCTGGTGGCACCATGGCTGGACCAGAGCCGGGTGGAGTGAGGACAGGTGCGGGCTGCGTGCTGTGGCATCAGGGCTTCCCCCACTGCTGCTGCCTACTGTCAAGCATACTGACACTGATATCAATTGGGGCCTTTTAATCATCATCACCATCTGATCGCCAATCAGATGTGGGCAACCTCAAATTGTACACATCCTTTACAAGTCAGCTCCAGATTTTGATGGAAACTGTTGCAGTTATTCCATTTCCATGAGCTTTTGGTGGGGTAGGTATGCTGAGCTACATGTCCATAACGGGAGTGTGTTGCGAACCAAACTGAATCTCATGGATGGAACTGACATTAAAGAACTGGGAATGGAGCAAATGTACAAATATTTGGGACTGAACCAGTTTCTAAGTTTAAACATTTTGAGATGCAAAAAACAGCTGAACAGCCAAAAATGCATTTTGAAGACTAAGTTAAAATTTAGGAAAAAAATTATTGCAATGAACACCTGGGTTATACCCAGCGTTGTAATACTCAAACAGTCTAGGGCAAGTCGGGAAGATGAGGATGTTCCAATGAATCAATGAAGCTGTCATTGAAAGATTGTATACATCACATAAGAGAAATGGAAGAGGTATGTTAAACAGCTTTTCAATAGTCTGTAGAAATGTTTGAGGAAATACTTTTCAAGCACAGACTTGCTGTTCCACCAGCCAGTTATTAGGATTGATCAGTATTTTATATGCCAGCACTGGGAAGAGAAGTACCAGAATAGGATTAGAAGCAGTTAAATCAGAAAATATGCAGCAGAATGGTAGCAGAAGGTACTACATGGCATATTCACCTTTACACTTTCCATGGACCAATGTGATCACAATCACTCAATTGCTTGGTTTGGACTGCATGTTTCTTGGTAAAATGTGGATTGTCCTTGCATATACCATCCAGGACTAAACTATTAAGATGCAAAAAGACATACCCATGAATGATCTACATGAATTCACCAGTGAAATGATTTAGTATATCACAGGTGGGTGCCAGACCCTGGCTAGTTAAGAGTCAACCACACAACACTGTGGCCATGTTTGCTGATGCAAGTGGCACCTAATAAAAAACTGATCAACACCATCACCCTGTGGTATAAATACAAGCCAACATAACCAAAAATGAAGACAACATAACCAAAAATGATTGGAATATTAAACCCTCTGGACATGATGGCAGTTAGAAATAAGAAAGCCATGATGACACTACTCACCAAGATTACCATCCCTCTGGTAGCTCAGCATCACAGAGGAGTGAAGAACTGCCACTATCTGGTCACAGCAGTGAAGGAAATACGGTGCTTTCCAAAGTTAAACGTGATACAAATAGTGCTATTGGTGAACGGAAATGTATTAAAGATGACCACAAAGGCATTAAAGACACTGGAAATGAAGCAAACTATCCCATCGATTCAAAAAGTGGTGCTTCTAAGGATAGTGACTATATCTGAGAGGTTCTATATCTGAGAGCAAGCAGGCATGATTTGGCTGTTTGCTGCCTGACATGTTTGGCACGTGCATCAGCACATGTCTCCATCTGATGGTGATTTGAGTGGAGTTATTGCTCTATGGATAAATTCAATCTGTTAAGCCTGAATATTTCGAGGCCCTAAATCTGGTACAATAGTATACTTACACTATATGGTAGTACCGTTCAAGTGGTTTTGTTTACATTTCCATATTGTTTGCAGCTGACTTACTTCATGTCATTGTTTCTTCTAATGAAGAATAGGCTTGCCAGCTGAATATGGAATCATTTCCAGCAGCAGTCAGAAGGATTTAAACAGTTTATATTGTTGTTATTATTGCTATTATTATATCGACTTTATAAGGAAATCATTTATTTGACTTCAAGAGAGACTAAAGCTAGGAAAAATAGCTGTTTCTTTCTAAACATTATCAAACCGAGCTAACATTTTTTTTTCATTGCTGTCATCAGATTTGGTAGCCAAACCCTGTATGAAGACTTACCTATATTTTCTGGTATTTGACTGGTGCTATCATGTAATCTCCTATGTAAATACCGAAGCCCTGCCTTTTCTTCTGCTACTATGCCATTCTATACAAGTACCTTTGGATCAGCTTCCTTTTTCTTGGCTGTGACACTTTCACATCTACTAGGAGAGTGTCTGAGGGATGGTGACGAGTAGGCTCAAATAGCATATAAAATGTTGTTTCCTCAAATACTTTACTCATATGTAGCCAAATATGCCCTCTGTTCTTCAGTTTCACTTTCACAGCTTTAAGACACATGCCCATACCGAAAATTGTATTCTCACCTGTGATTAAACCATGCTTCACTGCTCCTCTCTTCAGTTCAGTGGCCACAGTCTCATGGCTTTCTTTTAGAAGAACTCTCATCAGGTCTGCAGTACCAGTTTAATGAGGACTTTAGACTTTCTGTCTGAATTAGCAGCAATGGATGGCAACCCGCAGTGGGAATGGGAAAATGGAAGCTCTGAAGTGAAGATGTGGAGAATGCCTGTCTAGTGCTAAGAAATGCTACTGCTGGTGAAAGCTGATGTTTCTTAAATCCACAGTTTAGTCCAAGATTAGTTAAAGCATAATAGTGCACTGTAATTATCCTCCCTCTTGCTTTGCTTCATGGATAATTTGATGCTATATTAAAAGCAATGGTATTTCTGAATACAAATAAGTAGTATATTCTGACCCATCTACCATCCCTATTTCACTTGCTCCAAGCAAAAATCCCAACAGGACTCGCAAGCAGCTTGAGATCACTTACAGTAAACCTTACACAAGGGTTCTTACCCACTTTATAGGGCACAGGTGGGGACACATCTTTTTTCCATTTCAGAGGAATCTGCAAAGCAGTTCAACATTTTGATTATCTATTAAAGATGGGGGCTGGCTGCTGGATCCAAAGGCTCTTTCTGTTCATTTTAACTGAGGTCTGTAGTTAAATTAAGTCGTGATTCTTCATCTGTTTAGAAGCCATTTGTAAACATCCGTTAGAAAATTATAACTATACCAAAAACATATACACAACTATAAGCTGACTTACTCAAAACTTCCAACGATCTTTTTTCCCAACATCCTTTTTTTTCCCCTACCCCTCACAGAAGGGTATAATGTAAATCACTCATTGACCTCTTGTGAAATGCTTATAGAAAGATGCAATAAAACTTCATCTCACTTTATTCATAGCATAGTGAAAGCCATCTGAGTATCTATTTTTGCCCTCTGAATGTTGGCTTGTTTTTTTCCCTGTTACTTAACAAGAACTCTCTTGTGTTTTACCTAAGGGCAAAAATAGATTTAAAAGATACTGAGGGAATGGAGCATACCAGGTAACGGATGACAGTACCTTTGCTGGCAAAGAATTATGTTTTGGATTTGTCAGTTGCTTGACACACAGCATGAGATATAATGCTGAATGCTTAGAGAAGGTCTAACCCGGGGGTCCCAAACATATGGCCCATTGACCAGATTTGGCTTAGAGGCAAATCATCCAGCCCACAGATTTTTGCCCCAATTATAGCTGTGATGGGAAGCTTCCCATGGCAAGAGCTGCAACAGATGAAAGCCACGGTGCTGGAGCCTAGCAAGCACTGCAGGAAGAAGCCCAGCACTGTGTCTTGTTCCTGTGGTGGCACCCAAGCACCCAGGGTGCTGAGCCTCTTCCTGCTGGGTTCTGGAGCAGCT